>NC_068388.1:25883453-26080953 GCF_023724105.1 Carassius gibelio | reverse complement strand
AGACAGCACGAGATTCAGATCAACACCGATCACTTGTTGATTCATTTCTCATCACAGTCACATGTAATTCAACACAAAAGGACTAATTTCTCACCAGTTTAATCAAGATCTGTTCACACTGAAGCAGAAAGAATCAGCGCTCTGTCAACAACCGGTGCACGGACGTGACGTCACGCTGCGTCCGACAGAAAATAAAAGTCTTCTAAATATATAAGCTTTTCTTATAAATACATACAATTATGTGTTTATTATATATTGTCACGTTGTGCCTCTAGAATGTATATATATATAAACATATACGCTCTATCGTTACATATCTTACACATAATAATTTAGTTAAAACATAGTTAAACATATCATATATTTCAGATTAAATGTATACTTAAAGTCTATTGCAATACAAATGTAGGAGAAATTATCGTTGAATTTTGATCAAATAAAATCAAATGAAAATAATTTGTGTAATAATTTACAAAATGTAAAAAATAAATAAATAATAATAATTCAAACTAGAAATATACACGTATGTTTCTATCCCTGCCCTGACTATTTATTGATTTGCATATTTAATTATTTATTTGTATATTTATTTATTTATTTGGAAGGTTTTTTTTTTCTTTCTTAGGCTATATAATGTTTTATTTTATTCACAGTTCTGTTATTTAGCGTTTTTTTATATAAATAATTATTAATTCAAACCATCAATTATATGGGCATTTTAATATCAAAATATAAAATAAAATAAAATAAAGTAGAAGTAAAATGTCTGAAATGTAAAAGTCTCTGAATTATAATATAATTCAGCCAGAGCACTGAACTGTGATGTTTGGAAACTTGGATTCATTAACTTTGATTGATTTTACAGGTCAAACAGAGCTCTCAACCTGTTTTTACAGTTTTACAGAACACTGCAGCATTGTTTCAAGTATTGTAGGTCTTCTGAACTTCATTTAGTCAGTGTAGCAGATCATATTATTGTTTTTCTTTTTCTTTTAGTAGCTATATTTAACTTTAATAATAAAACAGATACTAACAATCGGCTATATGCTTTTTATTTTCTGTCTCATTGAGGTGATTGGCTCTATAAGGTTAACCTAGCAAACAATGAAAGAGTATGCACAGTCAATATTAATATGATATATCAAATATAATAAACCTTTAATATAATGTTTTTTGTTGTTTTTCGCTTCCATTATTAAATAACTAATAATATTCTCCTGAGAACCAGAAAAAAAAAAAAGTTTCCTAAATTGTATTTATTTATTTATTTTGTCATTACATTGATTGGAGTAAAATAGACAAATAATGTATTAATATTGTCTTTATGGATTGAGTGTTATTAACAAACAACAACAACAACAACAACAACAAAACAGAGATTTTTTTTTTATTCACCAATCAGTTGTCAGACTATTTTTAACCAAACTTTGTACAAATATGATTCTCGACTATGTCAAACATATAACAGAAAGATTTTGTATACTATACTATTTTTTTTATTCATGCAATATGCGTAAAATGTCAATAAATTGCTCAGTGATGACGTAAGAAGCGCTGTTTCCGGGTCCATGTTATATTTATATTTTCATTGTCTGGCTATCTGGGACTTCGGTATGGAGTTTTCGCTAGTATTCTATCACATTGTGAGTTTATATTAGCACCTTTTGTTGTTTTCTCGTGGTAACTGATAGAGCGTTTGGGCACGGAAGCGCTGCTATGTGACGTCAGACTTAACAATCTATACAATGTGTGTGTGTGTGTGTGTGTGTGTGTGTGTGTGTGTGTGTGTGTGTGTGTGTGTGTGTGTGTGTGTGTGTGTTTGTGTATGTTGTGTTTCCCGAAGACGTATGAAAATTATGCTGTTTCATAAAAAAAAGTCGTAATCCGAGTTGAAACCCATAACAATTTTCTGAGAGATTTATTATTTTTTTTCTTTTTTAAGACAAACCGTTTGAAAATCACTCAGGTTTAAACAATAACTACAAAACATCATCATAAGTCCCTAGTAAGAGTGAAAAAAGTTGATCATGAATATTTAAAGACTAAGTAAACATTAGATATCCATAAAAAGCCCTGAATGTGGCCCGTGCAGGACATCCAGAGTAAAACTGTGTCTCGGAGAAGATTCCGTGAATGCTGAAGTCTGTCTGAGTGTCAGGAACCAAAGCGTGCTCTGGCAGTGAACACTGACGTCATGCGTCCGACAAGGGTGACGTAGCAACTCAGTTTCACTCAGTGTTACAAATAAACCGTGCGCGTTCACGCTTCGCTCGAGTTCAGGCTCTTTGTCCTCTGACTTCAGTGAGATGGTGAGTTCATTAAAATGCTCCAATGCGTCTTTCAGATCCGCTCGAGTCGCTAGAAAACACGGCTCGGTTTGTGTAACGGTGCTTGGGGAAAAAAAAGGAAAACTGCGGGGTTCTTTGTGAAAGAAAAACTGAATCAGTGAGTCAGAGCCGCTCAGGGTGTGTTGTTTATGAGCAGAGTCGGACATTCAAACTTCTCTACAGTTCAGAAAACAGTGATCTGATGGTGTGCTGGCTTTATTCGGGTCGTTTTTGTGGATAATGAATCTAAGTTTTATCGGATCCAGAGTTTGAGATGTGAACCACAGCCCTGATCTGGACTTTACCTTCAACATCTCACTTCCACACTGATGAGATTCACAGCATCTCTGCATTGACATTAGATCATACTCTCAGACCACTGAGACTCATGCTTTGCCTTGCTTTTCCAAAATGTTTATATGTATAATATAATTGCTTTTCATTATTTAAAAGTTATTTTAAGTTAATATTATGAACATTCTTGTTGTTGTTGAGTTGTGTGCTATATGTTGATTGCTGGCTGTGAGTCCAGGACAAAACTCCCAAAAATGGGATTTTCTATTCTATTCTATTCTATTCTATTCTATTCTATTCTATTCTATTCTATAGCATTTTTGCATTCTTCAGGTGCATGCACACATAGATTAATGTAGTCTACCCTGCTCTGTAGTGTTTAGGGAAGCAGTTCTTCTCCTCTCGATGTGTTTCTACAGTAGTTTAGAGTAACACATAGCAGTCCAGGATATTCTACATCTAGTACCTGGTGGATAAACTGTGGCCTGGGGTTTACTGATGTGAGTAATACTAATGCAGGTGATTGTTTGAGAGCAGGGAAACCCGCGGGGAAGATAAATGTGCTTGTTTATATGAGGAAGCAGTGTATGATACAGCTCGAAACACTCAACGAGCCGTGACCCGGGGGAAGATTACTGTTCGTTTTCTAGAGAAAGTATTGGATGTTCATGCAAAGCAGCGGGGGATTTATTTTTTTGTCACTATAGTGTTGATTTTACACAATGCTACATGCATATTCTGTTCGTTTTGTCTCGTGCTGTAAATCCAGCAGATTGAGCTGAGAGTGTGAAACCTTAGAGACATTTAAAGGAATAGATCACCCAAAAAACTATTTTGAAATGTGTTCACTCTCAGTTCATCTGCGATCAGGATGAGTTTGTTTCTTCATCAGATTTGTAGAAATGTAGCACTGCATCAGTGTCTCATCAATGGATGCTCTGCAGTGAATGGGTGCCGTCAGAATGAGAGTCTGATAAAAACATCACAATAATCCACAAGTAATCTAGTCCATCAGTGAACATCTGGAGAAGAAACTTATAAAGTTTAGAGCAGTTTAAACGCTGCTTGATCTGTGCAGATTTCTCTCCTGATTCAGACCACAACACTTTACAATAAGACCTCATTAGTTAACCATTAACATTCATAATGAGCAATAGCTACATTCATTACAGAAGTTTTTTAAATCTTTTATTTTTATTTTATTTTTTATTAATACAAGTCTTGGTGCATGTTAGCTCTTTTAATTACACTATTGCAACTTTCTATTTTAACAATGTATATTGGAATCCCTAAAATTAATGAATGTTCAGAAGAATTTTTCACTGGCAGTTTATGTTAACTAATTAATGAACTAATGTTTACTAATGAAGCCCTGATTTAAAGTGAGACCGAACAATAAAGAATCAGAACACTTTCAAACAATATCTTGGGCATTTTGTAGTCCAGATTAAAATGAAAAAAGTAATAAATAAAAAAATACCCTATTAAGTCTAAATACTTAAGTATTTGGTGCTGTGAAATCCACAAATCTGAATGGCTATTTAAAATGATTTCTATCAGTTTTAGGAAGTAGAGCAGCTGCTTTATTTTTGGGGTTTCACGGCTGCATTTTCTGCAGTTTAGCGCCATCTGCTGTCAGAGAGTGAATGTGTGTCTCACGTGTTCCTCATGTGCTTCTCATGCGTGCTTGTTTACATCAGAACACACACACACACACAGACACACACACACACACACACACACACACACACACACACACACACACATCTTTCAAGCAGCATACAGCTCTTGTGCATTTTGACCTGGTGATGGGAATAGTATTCTTAAAATGCATTACAAATTCTGAATAATTCTGAGTAATATATAATTTTTCACGGTATTTTGAAGTGCCCATGATAGCAATATCGTGCATATTCTATACTGAGATATTTCGTGTTATGGAATAGCAGCACATGTCTATTACTGAGACACTGATGCAATGCTACATTCCTCTGAATATAATGAAGAAACAAACTCATCCACATCTTGGATTCCCTGAGGATAGCGTCTTCATTTCTGGCTAAACAATTTTTTGGAGTCTAGATGGAATTGTTGAACAGCACTGCATTGAAAGTCACTGACGAAGTGTTCGAGTCCAACAAAAACCTTCTGAGGCTTTCTGAGAATCCAGAAGGAAGGAATGAGTGAAGGAAAGCGCTATTAGATCTCAGACGGTTTGAAGCTCACGCAGACACTTCCTGTGATCTATAAAGTGTGCAGTTTAATCATGCTGTGCTTTAATGCATGTGGAAAGATTTACTAAGTTGTTGAAGCCTTGCTAGTTATTATGAAGTTTGTCTGAGAGGAAAGCTGACTCTGTCTCAGTTTCTGACGAGAGTAGCAGTGCCGTTGTCTGACCGCATGTTTTGTGCTGAGTCCAGAAGTGTGGTCTGATCATGACTGAAGCACAGCGAGCAGCTGGAAGAGTTTAGTCAGAGCTCACATGAGTCTGACCTGTTCCTCGAGCGCCCACTCGCTGCTTCAGATCGCCCTACAGTCGGATAAGTGTGGTGCTTCTGCTCAAAGAGAGGGTGGATCTGAGAGTCAGCTAGTATTACAGCTGTCTGTGTCTCTCAGTGTTAAAGATCTGTGCTTTAGCTGCTGAGATCTCCGACAGGTTCTGCCTTGAATGTCTTTACTATATATAAAGGCATTTATATATTTATATATATATATATATATATATATATATATATATATATATATATATATATATATATATATATATATATATGTGTGTGTGTGCGTGTGTGTGTGCGTGTGTGTGTATATATATATATATATATATATATATATATATATATATATATATATATATATATGTGTGTGTGTGTGTGCGTGTGTATATATATATATATATATATATATATATATATATGTATGTGTATGTATATGTATATGTATATGTATATGTATATATGTATTTTTATGAATAAAACTGACATTCAAAAAACTTGGGTCGGTAAGACATTTTAATAATTTTGAAAATCTCTTATTTTTTAAGTCTCTTCTGCTCGCCAAGGCTTTATTTATTTGGCCAGAAATACAGTAAAAACTGTAAAATTGTGAAATATTATTAGAAATTAAATCAGCTGTTTTCTGTGTGAATCTGTGTTAAAGTGTAATGTATCATAATGTGTCACATGATCTTCAGAAATCAGAATAATATGATGATTTACTGCTCAAGAAACATTTCTGATTATTATCAATGTTGAACACAGTTGTGCTGCACAATATTTTTGTGGAAACTGTGATACATTTAATTTTTTTAGGATTCAGAAAAACAGCATTTATTAGAAATAGAAGTATTTTGTATACATCTTTTCATCATCTTTGTTCAGTTTAAAGTCAGGTCAAAGTAAACCCAGACTTCCTGTTAACAGAATACATTTGTCATCACAGGAAAAGGAAACCAATCTACTTTACGTAGTGTTTAAGAGGTTTGACTTCACAGAGAAAAGAAGGAAAGAAAGAGGAAATGAGAAAAGGATGTTAAAATTGTGACCAGGCTGAACAGGATGCACTGACGTGTAAAATTAGATCTAGAAACATCTTCGTCAGCAACAACCTGACCATATAAACCATGCATTACAGCAGTGAAGGAATGCATCTCAGTTTATGTGCGAATGTTGGTCCACTTTTAGTCAGAGAAGTGCAGCAGACACAAAACAGACGTTATAAGAATGAAACTGAATTCACTACGTTATTATTCCAGGTGTGAACAGAATCCAGGAGTCACTCCTGAACTAACAGTAGCAATGTTTTACCATCTCAAAACTATGAAGAAGAAACACGGCTGTCTGGATTTAAACGTGTGCGATGTTAATTACTATTAGTGACTGGAGGTGTATTACTGACGGACTTGAAGTTTAATGTGTTTATCACAGTTGAATAGAATCAGTCGTAGAATAGAGTTGAATAAATAACCGAAAGCATTAATGAAACATCAGCAGTACAAAATCCAGTTTAAATTGTAACAGTGACACTAATAATGTGTTTGTGTGGCAATCAGCGCATTGTGAAATCAAGTTTGTGAAGCCAAAAGTGTTAAATCAGTGGCCTAAATCAGCATTTGGCTTAAATACAAGCACCTAGATTGCATAGTTTCTGTGGGACGTCAGCCGTGGCATGTGTGTGTGTGTGTGTGTGTGTGTGTGTTAACAGCTGGAGATGTTCACTAGAGATTCTCTCAGCTCCAGGTTAATCAGTCTCTCTGTCTGCTTCTCCCCACAGTGCTGTGATTGAAGGAGCCGCCCTGCTGTTACACACACACACTCACACACACACACACTCGCCGCGGGATCTCACACACACACACACACTGGTCTCAGTATGCTGGCTCTCCTGTTGTGTGCTGTGCTGGCGGTTCACGCTGACGGTGGGTGATCTTCTGTTCTCTATGATTATCAGATCATAACCTGTAAACATGGACCTCATCATTAATGCCTCCGCTGCAAACACACACAGACAGCAATCAATAAACAGACCGGGGAACTACATATATACATGTTTATACTGCCATTCAAACACTTTTTAAGGAATTAATATTTTAAAATTATTATTTAAAAATCCATTAAACTGATCAAAAGTGACAGTAAAGATGTTTATACTGTTATAAAATATTTCTGTACTTTCTGTAACTTTCTATTCACCTGTGAATCCTGAAAAATAAAATGCATCACTTTTTGCACAGAAATATTGTTCAGCACAACTGTGTTCAACACTGATTATAATCAGAAATGTGTCTTGAGCAGTAAATCATCATATTATTCTGATTTCTGAAGATCATGTGACACTGAAGAATGGAGGAATGATGCTGAAAATACAGCGGAGCATCACAGAAATACATCACACTTTAACACAGATTCACACAGAAAACAGATGTTTTAGATTGTAATAATATTTCACATTTTTTGCTGTACTTTACTGTAAATTTAATCAAATAAATGCAGCCTTGTTGAGCATAAGTCTGACCAAAAACTCAGACAATTCTTTGAAAACTAGATGGAATTGTTGAACAGCACTGCATTGAAAGTCACTGACGAAGTGTTCGAGTCCAACAAAAACCTTCTGAGGCTTTCTGAGAATCCAGAAGGAAGGAATGAGTGAAGGAAAGCGCTATTAGATCTCAGACGGTTTGAAGCTCACGCAGACACTTCCTGTGATCTATAAAGTGTGCAGTTTAATCATGCTGTGCTTTAATGTGTTCAGCATAAGTCTGAACAAAAACTTACAGATGGCATAAGTTTGAACAGTAGTGTATATTATAATCATAATAATAACAACAACAACCATCCTCATCCTCCTCCTCATTATCATTATTATTATTATTATTTATAAAAAAAAAAGATATACATATATTTCTTTTTTTTTAATGTTTGGGTTAAGTGTCCAAATACTTTAAAATATGTATTGTTTATACTATCTATACTTAATACAAAACAGAGCTACGAGAAAAAAAAAAAAAAAAAAATATATATATATATATATATCCTTCTTGGTCTTAAAGTGATTTTATTACATAAGAAACTACTACAGTGTTGTCGTTTCGTTAGATGACATGCATTACAAATCCTGCATGACACTGAGATGTCCTGAAATATCAAAGTTTGCACAGACTAAAAGCATGAAAGTATCTGTGAAATTTGGTTTAATAGATGCTCGGCGAGAAAGAGAGATTTGATTCTTCTCCATTAAAAGTCCATTAGAGGCTTATATTTCATATCTTTAGTTAAATTTGCATAGTGCATAAAGGGATTAATGCGTGAATATTATAAAATTGAATCTAAAACTGATTAATACCTGCCTCTGCTGGTAAAAACTCTAAAACTGTCTCTAGACTTTATACAAATGCAAAGATTATTAACAGCAGTGTAAACTAGTGAAGGTCAGAATGTGCTGAGGAAAGTGAAAACATCGTGTCAGGTGTAAGGTTATTCCTTCTAGACCTGCAAACCTGAAGAGAAAAGAGCGAGGAGGACAGAAGAAAGGTTTTCCCCTCTGTCTTGTGTTCGTCTGCGGATGGAAACCAGAACACGGGTGTGGCGTGTTGGACTTAAACCACAGTTATGGATCTCTGTGCTGAAACTGTGAGAGTTATTGCTGAGAGGAGCCTTAAAGAATAAAATACAATCTAAGAAGTTTCTCAAACTTTACCGTTCCGCAGAAGAGCGTAACTCAATATACAAGACATGAATTGGCTCCTAGGATGTATGAGCTCATATGCTTTCGTATTATCATTCCCAGTTTCTCCATTTTTCTGTATTTTCACCACATATATGGTACACAAGGTACAGCTTAGGGCCTGCGATCGGACGGATGCTAATGTGGTTTCCTAAACAGACCGATAGAGAACTTGCCACATTTGATTTAATTTGTGAATTCTAACACAAAATGTGTTAAATGGAAGCAGTAAACTCTTACTGGGGACGTGGGCTGCATTAATACATCGGTTTGATAGGATTCTTAAAGGAAAAGTTCACCCAGAAATGAAAATGTGCTCACCCTCTGTTCATCCCAGATCAGGATGAGTTTGTTTCTTCATCAGGTTTGTAGAAATGTAGCATTGCATCTGTGTCTAATCAATGGATGCTCTGCAGTGAATGGGTGCCGTCAGAATGAGAGTCTGATAAAAACCTCACAATAATCCACAGCACTCCAGTCCATCAGTTAAAGGGTTAGTTCACACAAAACATTAAATTAGCCCATAATTTACCCTGAAGTCATCGTAGGTGTATATGACTTTCTTCTCCAGTCAGAGTTATTATAAAAAGTGTCTTTGATCTTTTTCCTTCAGCGAGTGTTGCACTGCATCAGTCCAAGAGAAGTTTAATAAAAAGCTCATCCATTACAAAAAAAAGTTTCTCACACGGCTCCACAAGCTGAACGAAGACCTCCTGTAATGAATCGATGCATTTTTTAAAGAAAATATCCATATTAAAAACAATATAATCACTTTAATCTAGCTTACGCTCATAGTTTTGGGGAATGACGAGCTGTGCATGCACCATGAGTCTCGTGAAAAACACTGTTTGTGAACAGAAGCAAAGGAAAAACGGTCCCACTTTATATTAGGTGGCCTTAACTACAATGTACTTACATAAAAAAATAAATACAATGTACTTATTGTGTTCATATTGTGTTGTAAAACACTTTTGCTGCTATTGAGGTGGGATGGGGTATGGTTAGGGAGAGGGTTGGAGGTATGGGTAAGTTTAAGGGTGGGTTAAGGTGTAAAGTATGGGTCAACAGTGTAATTATAAATGTAATTACAGAAATTAAATACAGATGTAATTACATGTAGTTTTTTTCAATATAAGTACAATGTAAAAACATGTATAAACACAATAAGTACATTGTACTAAATTATTAAATAAAATGTAAGTACATAGTAGTTAAGGCCACTTAATATAAAGTGGGTCCGGAAAAACAGTCTCCTCTCGGCTTATATCGACATCCTCTGACATTCTGCTTTACAGATCCTCGTTTTGTTCTTCTAATTAGTGACTGTTGTTTTGTTTTGATTAGGAATGTTCTTTTTAATTGGTTAGCCGTTAACCGACCGGTAAGAATTTAGACCGATAAACGGTTTTAAAAGTCATTGATTTATTTATTTTCAGTAAAATATGTTTGCTGCATTTAATTATGCTACGAGTATAAAATATTGTGTTATTTAGAAAAAAAAAAAACTAAATACACAAATCACATATAATAAGTCGCATATTTCATTCAGAAATAGGCCTAATGCTGACGGGAAATGTTTACAAACATTATGATAAACTGTATCTGTACTTTAGTTCCACTCAATCCACAACAAATCTTTTCAATTAACAATACTTAGAAAATAACAATCTATTTAAAATAGTCCTAGTTAATAAACGACAAGCCAAAATGAATTAATTTAGGCTAAAACTAACCTGAAGCCTGTAAAACTAACCTGTTTCCATATTCACGATGTATTTGAATTACAAATTATTTTTTTTATGTACTTCACTCGCGTTGCAATATATTTTGCATAGCATTACAGTGGTACGATGATAACACTTAACAGCACTGATGTTACTGCATATTTAAACTGAGCAGTGTTGTCCTCCATATGTTTGACTGACTGTATTTTATTATTATAATGAACAGGCTGCAATGTAAAGGTAGCAAAGCTTAGCTGTGAGCGTGCATGCAGCGCAAAAAGCTCCAGATTAACCCTTTCCTGACATGCACACTTAGACTGGTTTGATGCTTATCTGTGCACGATTATTCAGAACAAAACTGAAATTGCTATATGACTTACCTTATTATTAAATAAATGTATATAAATATATGTTTGTGTTTCAGAATGATATGTGGCCCTGTGTTCATTTACACATGATCCACCAGTGTTTTCAGTGTCTACATTTTTCTTAAAATGCTTACATGATGTGATTTTAAATGTTTTTCCTTTCTCTTTTTAGTGTTACAAGCTCTTGGTGCATGAAGAAGATCTGTAAAGTTGCAAAGACTAAAGTCTCAAAGCAAAAGAGTTATTCTTTATCAAAGTTAAGACTTGCCACGCCCCACTAAAACGGTTAATTTAAACACGCCCCCACATGTCTACATCACTGTGTGGAAATATTTGTGTAATGCCAGGGATATCGAGGAGAAAACAAAAGCATTTTATTTGTTCTTCTGAAATTAGATATTTTTAGGAATCTTTAAGATTACTTACAACAGAACAGCAACGCATTTTATGGGCGACTGTTTCGTGAACCTAAGAGAGGAGGTCATTCTGACTTTGATACGACAATCTGGCGATTCTGTATCAGCTACTGGAAGAATGTTTTGTTATTAGCTTAAGTATTTGCTATTGACTGTTCAGATGTGGAGTTCTGCACACTGTGCGCGAGCGTGTGTGTGTGTGTGTGTGTGTGTGTGTGTGTGTGTGAGACAGAGACAGGGTCACACAGTGGAGTCAGCTCTTAACCGTCCGTGTCTTGTCTTCTGCAAACACATCTGAGCTTCATCACTGTCTGTCACGACTCTGTTCCTCTTTCAGCTTGAACTGATGCTAAAACTAAGGACATTATTAACTGTCTTTACCTTTATTTTGAAAGCTGAATCTCGCGGTTATGGAAAGTTAATGTATTAAATTAATGGATTGCTTGGAATCAAGACCAAACCTGATGTACTCGATGTACTGAGACAAGTCTCTTTCTCCATTCATCTCTCTGTGTCTTGCTTTCTTTTAACACTTTGCACAGAAGTTTGAATAACTCACCTGAAAGTTCCTGTAAACTGTAGCTCATGATGCTAGCAACAGTAAAGTCCTGGGTTTGAATCCCAGGGAATGCATGAACTGAAATGATGTTTAGCTAGTGTACGTCACTGAGGATAAAAGCGTCTGCCAGATGCATCAATGTCAATGTCTCCATCTCTTCATACACACAGACTGTAGACACACACTGGTGATCTTCGGCCGTCCGTATCTCTGTCCGAGCTTCGTCTACATCGGCTGAAAGACATATTTACACTGTGAATGTCATTATGATTTGATGACATCATCCTGTCGGACCAATAAGGGCCTTTGAGCAGAACATAATCTCAAAGAAAGAGATGAGAATGAGACGTTTGGAGATCATGTGAGAGACGCTGAGCTGTTATCACGTTTGGACAATATCAGAGCCATAAATCTCCTTCAGATGGAAATCAATCCCTCACATACAGAGAGCGAGAGGATTGATGTGTGGTACCCGTGATTCATACGGATGATAATGTCACTGAGGTACCGCTCCGTCAGATGCGTGGCCTTGCAAATGACTTCTTCTGTTGGCCGCTGACAGTGAGAATTGAAAATCCAGAGGAGATTTTGCGTGTTTGAGAGCTTGAGTGTCGTCAGCAGCGTCTTTAGGACTTTATTAGCTCACTGTTGCCTCCGATTGTGTTGCTTGTTGAGGAAAGGTGTGCAATTACCTTTTCTTAGTGATAGAAGTAGAACACACAATTACAGCCTGGCAGATGATGAAATCTCAAATCTAGGAGAAGATCTGAGCACCTAAAACACCCTGGCAAGCACAGAGCTCAGTTTAACCCCTTCAGCTCCTCTCGCAGCGTGATGGTGGCAGTGAGTTTTGTGTAAGTGTGTCTCTCGCTGTGTTCAGAGAGTCTCCTGTGTTGCTGTGTTGTTTCCATCACTGGAGGGCGATAGAGCTTCACCGCTGCGACCCAACACATTTACACCAGCTTTCTGTAGCCTTTATTAATCTAACCAGAAACGCACCTCCATCACTTTAATGTGTGTGTGTGAATAATGCTGGCGCTGGATGATGGAGGTCTGAAATAGTCTCTTATCGAGCTCAATTGTGTCTCTCTGCAGGTAGATATTGAGCTCTGTGTTTCTCGCTGATATTCAGGCTTTGTCTGTTTGTGTGTGCATGTGTTTACTGGCCTTCCAGCTTCAGCGGGGCTGATATCGGTCTGAAGGGTTTGTTGTATTAGCAGAAGAGCAGCAGGACTCTCTGTTATTGAGCACCACGCATTGAACTCTCTCGCTTTACAGCCTGCGCTATGAGAGAGAGAGAGAGAGAGAGAGAGAGAGAGAGAGAGAGAGAGAGAGAGAGAGATCGAGGGTTGGAGAAATAGAAGAAATAGTGGCACTTTCAAAAACATTTACCATTGTTGTTGTTTTTGCTGAAATATTTCATCTTTGGGAGCCTGTTTCCATCATGGAACAAAAAAGTTAATTCCCACTTATTGCAATAGTGTTGCTTTGCTTATGCTTCAAAATAAAAATAACATAATTACAACATTCCTTCTCGGAATTCAGAAATACAATTTCACAATTCCGAGTTTATATCTCATCATAATTATGTTTTGTTGCTTCCTCAAAAAAAAAAAAAAAAAAAAATACTTAAAATACATAAAAATATTATGAGACTTTTAATCTCATAATTTAGATTATTTTTTCTCACACGATTCTAAGTTTATATCTCAGAATTTAGACTTCAGAATTTTGAGTTTATATTTTGAAATTCTGAGAAAACAAAGACTGAACTGAGACATATGAGCTCAGAACTGCCTCAGACTGCAGTTACCCTCAATGCGAAAGTGAAATATATATTTTTTTTTTAGGGTATTTTTAGATGTCTAGACTAGATTCAAAAGTTCCTCAAGAAATTAAGAAAATAGGATTTTTTTTTTCTTTTTTTTTCTTAGATAATATATATATACACACACATACATCTACAATATAAAGCCATCTATTTTTTTATACAGTTTAATTAATTTGTAATATTTCATTTTATATTTGTGTTTTCAATACTGTTTCAGTCTTTCTTCCAAGTTTCTTTGTTTAATTCAACATATATTATTTGCTGTTTCTTTGGAATTATTTGTGGATATGTATTTTTTAAATATTTGGACACTTAACCTACACTAAAAAACAAAACAAAAAATGCAATCAATCATATAATGAATTATATGTATATGTCTGTATTTAATAATAATAATAATAATAATAATAATAATAATCTGATAAAAAATAACATCACCAAGAAGAAATTTGATGTTTTTGAAATAAGTCTCTTCTGCATTTATTTGATCAAAAATGCTGTAAAAAGTTTTGACATAATATTAGAAATTAAAACATCTGTTTTCTGTGTGAATCTGTGTTAAAGTGTAATGTATTTCTGTGATGCTCCGCTGTATTTTCAGCATCATTCCTCCAGTCTTCAGTGTCACATGATCTTCAGAAATCAGAATAATATGATGATTTACTGCTCAAGAAACATTTCTGATTATTATCAATGTTGAACACAGTTGTGCTGATGAATATTTTTTCAGGTTTCACAGATGAACAGAAAGTTCAAAAGAACATCACTTATTTGAAACCGAAATATGTTGTGTAGTTATAAACATCTCTTCTGAACAGTAATGTCTACTTTATTATATAAGTATTAATTTCTTTTTGTTTGACCCCTGATGAAGCTGATGCTGATATCTAGAGAAAGACTGATGCTCCGTTTCATATCACATGGATTCTTATCTAGTTAGACGTCATTGTATGTAATTAAACAACAAATTAGTTTAAATGATCATTATATTCCAGTACCTGGATGACATCTGTTCAGATTAATTAGTGTAATAAAAAGATGTAGGTGTATACTGTGTTTGATTCCTCTGAAGGTTTCGTTCTCATCTGCTCAATCATCTACATTTCTTCTCTGTAAACGGAGAAATTATCAGAAATTGCTCCAAAGCAGGAATAATTGAGGAGAGGAGATGTGAATAAAGCGCAGCGGTGTGTGTGGCAGTGTTTATGAGGCTGTAATGACTTTATTTGATTGCGGTGGCACAGGTTCCTGTTCCTCTTTCAGATGTAAATTCATATCAGTCCACCTCATTCTATATGTGTATATAGCATTTATGGACAAAGCAGTTCATGTGTGCTTTGATGTGGAAACATCTAAATAAACAAACTTCATTAAAGGCATGGATGGATTTAACCATTGATTGACCAATTTTACGGGTCAGATCATATAGAAAAAGCACATTTCAACGTGTTATGTAAAGTTTCAAGGTATTTCAGTGATCATATCGTATCTGATTTATGGCTATTTTAGTGATGTCAGATACCACACAGCATGTGATAAGTGCCGTATCAAGACAAAGAAACACAGACAACAGACAGCAGAATGGAGTTATTAGAGATTAATGTTGTCTATGTAGGATATCAATGATTATATTCAGTATTAATGCCTGTATAGCTGACGTGCGCGAGCTGATAAAGCACGCTGAGTGGATTGAGCGTGCAGCGGCGGAGATGTGCGAGCTTGTCAAGTGAATATACAGTTCATCACAGGAAAGTTTGTAGTTCAGTCGGGATATGTCAAAAACAAGTAAAACAATACACACGTTACTTAAAGGTAGGGAGAGATTTACAAATGCAATACAAATTGGTATTGGTACTCAGCAAGTACCAAAAATAAAAGTATCAGTATCGATACTCACTATAAGCAAGTACCAAAAATAAAAGTATCGGTATCTGTTCTCAGTATCGGCAAGTATCCAAAATAAAAGTATCTGTATCTGTTCTCAGTATCGGCAAGTATCCAAAATAAAAGTATCGGTACTCTGTATCGGCAAGTACCCAAAATAAAAGTTTCGGTACTCTGTATCGGCAAGTACCAAAAATAAAAGTATCGGTATCGGTGCTATGTATCGGCAGGTATCAAAAATAAAAGTATCTGTATCGATACTCACTATCAGCAAGTACCAAAAATAAAAGTATCGGTATCTGTTCTCAGTATCGGCAAGTATCCAAAATAAAAGTATCTCTATCTGTTCTCAGTATCGGCAAGTATCCAAAATAAAAGTATCTCTATCTGTTCTCAGTATCGGCAAGTATCCAAAATAAAAGTATTGGTACTCTGTATCTGCAAGTACCCAAAATAAAAGTTTCGGTACTCTGTATCGGCAAGTACCAAAAATAAAAGTATCGGTATCGGTCCTATGTATCGGCAGGTATCAAAAATAAAAGTATCGGTATCGGTGCTATGTATCGGCAGGTATCAAAAATAAAAGTATCTGTATCGGGTGAGTACAGGAAAAAGTGGTATCGGTGCATCCCTAATGTCAGTTTTTAAATGATCGATTAGATTCAATTAATATTTGAAGCACCAAATACAGTACCAGGGCTTATTTATTTTCCAACTCAGAACTTGTATTTCATTAATTTTATTTTATTACATTTAAAGTATCTTGGGTAATAATAAGAAATTTTTTTTAGTTATAATACAGTAATTTTTACAGTGTAGTAAGTCATAGTAAGTGAGGCGTCTCTATGTATTTAGCAGTAAATATGTGTGTGTTGATAACTGTTACTAGGATCTTGTGCAGTCTTTAGCAGTGATCATCTGAGACTGGAATATTATAGAGTCAGATCCTTTTCCTGTTTGATTGTCATACTTTAGAAACTTCATCATATACGCGCGCACACACACACACACACACACACTCGGTTTGGTCCCCTGTGTGGCAGCAGATTGAGGTTGATTTGAGCATCATTAATGATTGTGTGAGCAGCTCACAGACGCGTTCCTGAAGTTTCCGTGACGTCAAGCGTCCCACCGCGAGCTCTTCCTGGCTGCACGGTGAGAGACGCAGGCTTTCTGAATGTGCTGTTACCAAAATAAATAATTTGGGGCTGCTGAGTCCTGTAATGGTTGAACAGCAAGATTTGTTCATAGTTCCTGTCAATTTAGAGTTGTTTGACTGCTGATGTTCTTATGTAAGCAGTGTTTGTCCGTCTGTTTGTCCTCTCAGAGCCTGTCATTCTCCAGGCCTTGGGTTCTCTGATGGCAGAAAGGCTGATTTCGTGCTGACATGAGCAAAGAGGGCCAGCAAAACATTTATTCCTGAATCCATCAAACATTCAGAAGGCATTAATATATACAGTTAGTTTAGATGAAGAGCTGACAGAATAATTAGGAATCTCAGATCCTCATCTCATATGGAAATGCTGTTTGTTTATCATCCTGGTGACAAGAACATGTGTGTCAATATTAGTTTGTTTGTGTAGTTTGTGAAAGTCTTGAAGCGCTGGCCAATCTTAAAGGGGACACAGTTTATTTATTCATTCATCTATCCCTGAAGTGTTATGCTGGGAACGTGTATTTGTGCCATAGACAGGATTCATACGGTCCTAGCAAACATGAAAAAACGAACTAATGTCATTTCAAGGCCTAAAAAAAGTCATGGAAATGAATAAATATTTTAAATCATGAATATTTGTGTAGTGAGTTTATTTTCTAATCGTGCTTTTGATACAGAGCTGTTGATACAATATTTTAAGGCCTGAATTTATGTAAACTATTTCATTTAATGTATAATGTTAATTGTTAAAGGATTTTCAATGTAAATAATTCTTAAAATAATATATATATATATATATCTATTCTCAAAGTTGGGTTGAGAGCTAGCTATGATGACTTTCAACTTGATATTTTGTGTCTCTGCAGCTCTTGACATCCGTGTCCCAGAATCCCCTGTGGTGGCTCTGTTCGGGACAGACGTGGTCCTCAACTGCTCTTTCTCAGGCGTCTCAAAGTTTAATCTGTCTGACCTGAGTGTGTTCTGGCAGCTCTCGGACACCCAGCGCACCGTTCACAGCTTCTCACAGAGCCGCGATCAGCTGATCGAACAGGAGGAGCGCTTCTCCAACCGCACCAGCCTGTTCCCAGACCAGCTTCTGGCCGGGAACGCCTCGCTGCTGCTGAGGAGAGTACGTGTGTCCGATGAGGGAAGCTACACGTGTTTCGTCAGGGTTCAGACGTACGGCAGAGGAGCCATGCTGATGCAGGTCGCAGGTAACCAGTCAGAGACGAGCACCACAAACCACACAAATGCTCTCCATGTGAATCTGTGTTAAAGTGTAATGTATTTCTGTGATGCTCCGCTGTATTTTCAGCATCATTCCTCCAGTCTTCAGTGTCACATGATCTTCATCATTTGTCTTTTTGTTTCTAAACCCAAAGCTGAAGACAAGAAGCTGAAATCATGATTACTGTACTTTATAATTCAGCGGCTGATTATTATTGGCCTTATATTTTAGTTTATTAGTAAATGTAACCATAACCGATTAAAAGAAATGTAATTGATTACAAAAACTGCCTACCAAGGTTTGGAGTCGACTTAATTTAACCTTTAACTCTAACCTGAGAATAATGAAGAACAGGAGTGAAACCTTCACTTGTGTTTCGAAGACGAGCGACTTTTGAGTGAGTAATTAATGACAGGATTGATTTGATCTGAGAGGTTTGACTTTTCTTAAGTTAACAGCTGAGTCAGCACAGCGCACTAATTAAGATGCACAGAAATCTAATTTCCTAGTAATGTGCAAAGACAAAATAAATCTAAAACTAGTAAGCCTCACTAATTAGCTGGTGGTTTGGCTTATGTTTGCATTTTTTTTAAATAAACTGAGGAACAAGTTGAACTCATTTGCCACAAACGTTGAGCTTAAGCCGTATTGAACCCGAGCGGTGCTTCAAACTAGAAGATCGTCTGTCTACAGAATCTGCTGCTCCTATAGTATACATATCATCAGATATTCATAACTGAGATATTACGCATATCAAAGCACTGCTATTGTGTTCTGTATATATTATGTGCTTTATAGTAATCTGTGTAAGTGGTCGACCGATATATCGGCCGATATCTGGCATTTTTCAAGTATCTGCATTAGCCGATACGTTTTTCTGCTTGGACGATGTGTTCGAGGCAGGACTTGTATTTATACACATCGGTCGACCACTAATCTGTGTTATGTGTGTGATTGATGTTGTTGCACTTCTTGAGGATTGTCATGAAATGCTTCTGAAGCCACAATAATGAGCACAATCATTAATATGCGACGATCTATATCCAGTCGTATTGATTGCTAGGATCTGCTGGGATTGATGGCGCTCAGCTGTATCTATATGTGTTATTATTTTTATGGCTGAATGCACTCATTATTTATGATCTATAGATGGCATTTTCCCTTGCTCCTCTCTCTCTCTCTCTCTCTCTCTCTCTCTCTCTCAATGCATTGATTTAAGTGATATTAATGCCCCGCGACGCACCACTCCTGTCTTCTTCTGTTCGTCTAATGAAGATTAAACAAAAACAATCGTCTCTTTTTCACTCTTCTACATTATAATGCTTAATAATTATCAGCGGGATTGTTTTGCGCTCACATTCAGAGGGAGAACTACAGCGATTTCTTCTTGAGGAGATTTTCAATTAGTGGCGTGGAAATGTGTCATCTGTAATAGTTATGTTCTCATATATGGTTTCTGTGACACTTAAAGGACTAGTTCAGCTAAAAAGGATAATTCAGTCATCTTTTACGTTGCAAACCTGTATTACTTTGTTTCTTCTGAGAGAAGGATGTTTTGAAGGATGTTAGTAACTAAGAAGATTTGGTAACCATTGACTTACATTGTGAAAAAAAAAAAAACACTTTCTCAATCTATCTTTATGTTCCATGAGAGAAAGAAGCTCATATAAGTTTAAATGACATTGTTTTTAATCATATATATATATATATATATATATATATATATATATATATATATATATATATATATATATATATATATATATAATATAATGTGTGTGTGTGTGTGTGTGTGTGTGTGTGTGTGTATATATATATATATATATATATATAGAGAGAGAGAGAGAGAGAGAGAGATTATAAATTATTATATATTAGGCAAAATTAATATTAATTTCTAATATTAATATGCATTTATTTTGAAGTGAAACAGCAAGATTTGTAAAATATCGGATTAATCAGTGGAGTAACTTGAGTAGAGTTGTTAGTTTCAGCTCTGGAGTCAGTTTCTTCTGTCCGGTCTTGACTTGAGATCTGTGGCTTGGTCAGACGGACAGCAGCTAGAGGTTCAAGTCTTCTTGGCATCGGTTCTGATTGCTTCTTCTCCCATCATCCCAGCACACAACTTTTGTGTTTGCTGAGTTGTGATTGGCTGTGGGAATAAGTGTGTCCCTCCGTGTGTGACTTCTTCATCTGCTCACCCCAACAGAAACACTTGATGAGCGGCCGGTTTCCCAGAAGCCTCTCTGCCTGTGGTTTGGCATCCCTGCTGAGGAAATGGGTGTCAGCAGATGAATTCTGTCTGATCTTGAGCCATGTGTGTTTTATGCTAAGCTCCTAGAATGTAATTAACAATTTAATGGGAATCATGTCGAGCCGGTCCCCAGGTGAACGCAGCGGTAGATCGCTCTGCTAAATACTGGCCTTCAGTAGATTCAGCTGTTTTAGCTGAAAACTCATTGCCTTCCAGTGAAACTCTTCGTTCTGACTCTGAAACACAGGGTTTGTGCGAATCTGATGAGTTTTCATTCAGCCCATCTGCTGCTTTTGTTCAGGCCAACGTGAAAAAAATATATTTAAATAAAAGAAAATCTAATAATTATTATTTAATTTTATATATAATATAATATAAATGTGTGTGTGTATGTATGTGTGTGTGTGTATATATAAACATGTATATTACAGTTTAGTCAAGTCAAGTCAACTTTATTTATTTAGCGCTTTAAACAAAATAGATTGAGTCAAAGAAACTGAACAACATTCATTAGGAAAACAGTGTCAATGATGCAAAATGATAGTTAAAGACAGTTCATCATTGAATTCAGTGATGTTATCATCTCAGTTCAGTTTAAATAGTGTCTGTGCATTTATTTGCAATCAAGTCTTTTTTTACTCTATTTTAGTTTTTATTTGTATTTTGAAGTGTCTCTCTCTGTTTCTCTCGGTTCATCACAGCTCCGTTCTCCAAGCCGCTGGTCACCTGGGGCCCAGAGTCGGCCCTGAAGCCCGGTGATGCGGTGGCCCTCAGCTGCGAGGCGTACGGAGGTTATCCTGAAGCACAGGTGCTGTGGCAGGATGGGGCCGGACGCAATCTGACCGACAATATTACCATCTCACAGGTGGCCAACGAGAAGGGTCTGTTCAGCGTGAAGAGCGTCCTGACGGTGATCCTGGAGCCCAACAGCACTTACAGCTGCAGACTGATCCACCCGCTGCTGGGAGAAGAAGGACAGGCGTCTGTCACCATCAGCGGTGAGTGACTCTTCTGAGACGAGCGGTGTCTCTTTAGCACTGCTACACTAGTGCTGGTTCAATCAGTATCCATCTTTACATTCTCTGTTTTCATTTTCATTTTAGTAAAGTTTTGTCATTTTTTTGTGCATTTTTAGTTTTAGAATGTTCTTTTCCATTGGGCAAAAGTCAATAACTTTCACTCATCCTCACACAATCTATAGTAGGGCTTTGCAGAACTTGGCTGTTGTGATACCTAAGGTTCCTCACTATTAAAAAGACCAGCGTGAACATTCGAGAAGGGTCTGGCTGCAGACTTGCACTTGCACTCTTGTGCTTCCGCTAGCGACGTCACTTGCAGTCTTTATTTTTTATTTTATTGTTTTTTTTTGTTTGTTTTTTTATGTTTTGTTTGAATTTCCCAACATTTTATAACAGTAGCCAGGTGGCGAAGACAAGAAAAAAAAAAACTAAATTACAATGTCACTTGCAATCGCTACTTTCACTCCCTGCTACCTGCGACACTTGCAATCGATACAAATCCTGCTTGTTGCCAATGGAGACAAGAAGCTGTGGTGGTGAATAGACTGCAAGTGATGTCACTAACTGAAGTGCAAGTGTCTGAGAGTGCAAGTCTGAGAGTGCAAGTGCAAGTCTGCAGCCAGACCCTCTTGGAACATTCTGCTAAACATCTATAAAGGTTAAAGGCAAAGCTTGAATGGGTCAAATGGTCATTTCTGGTTGCACTTTCCCTTTAAAATCCTCAATATTTTTACAATCGCTTCAGAAATCAATTAAAATCACTGCTGCGAAGGATTACATCAACTGTTTCTCATTGCTGCTCAATGCCAAACCCAAACGGAGAAAAAATAATACATTTATCTGGTCCAGCTATGGTCCAATAGACATCGCCGTCAGGTTTGTCTCATTGTTAAATGAGAAAGCAGATGATAATTTCACAGACTGCTTCTTTGAAATGGGAACGGGCCTTCTGTGCTTAGATGAAGTCCGTTAGGAAGATGTTTCACCGCATGCTTACCTGTGTCTGTCCAGTCATCTCAGAGGATATGCACTGTTTAATGATCAGTGAGATACCTGAGCCGTGCGTGGATCATCATGACTACTAACAAGCGTCAGGATCCGTGTGCGAGCCGAGCGATCACGCCGACCCTGTTTGATATGAAAATGTATTTGCATTTGTTTACAGCAGCTGCTGTATGCTCAACAACTTCAGTAATTAATATTGACCTAGCCCAGCTCCGTGCAGTGTGCTTGCTTGTTTTTCTACAGCAAACATCCCTGCAACCAGGATTCACTTTGACACAAACGCACAGCATTTAGAGCTCATCAGATTTAGAAACACTTCTGCATATGGATGAATTTCAGTAAATATTTATTGCAAAACCTGAAGAGTGTTCTGATCGTAAAAAAAAAAAAAAACATTCACAATGTTATTGAATAGGAGACAAGTCTTTTGTATCTCAACAGGAGCTCAGAACGTCCTTCTAAGTGAGAGGTTTAAGTTTCTGTCACTGAAGAGAGAAAGATCTGTTTAGTATTCAAAAAACAGAGGACAAGACTCTAACAAGCCCGTTTAAAATGCACACACTTCTCTCCAAATTCCCAATGAAAAATTACAAAGTAATGCAGACGTGCCCCGAAATGAATGAGAAAGTTAGAGAAAAAGAGGAGTGGAAGAAGACGTGTGTCCGAGCGTCTGTGAAGGTTCAGAAAGAGAAGATGAAATCTGAGGTCAGAGAAACTTCATCTCAATCTCCGTGAGCTTCCTTCACTTCAGCCGCTCGTCCAAGTTTACGCTCCAGTATTCTGTGTGATAATAGATGATCATGTTATCCAGCATTATTAGTGCAGCTCCTGTTTTAATGAAAGAAGTTCACATAGTTAGTGTTACAAATGTTTTATTATTTGTATTTATTAAGTGTTAATAAAAAAGTAAATATAAATAAATGTAAAATGTAAATAGTTTAATGATAAATATATATATATATATATATATATATATATATAGTATATTTACATAATATTATTTAAATACTTTAAATATTTTACATCTGAATTTAATACATTTAAATATGATCTCTCTCTCTCTCTCTCTCTCTCTCTACATATGTATATATATATATATATATATATATATATATATATATATATATATATATATAGAGAGAGAGAGAGAGAGAGAGAGAGAGAGAGATTTTCCATACATTTTCCATGTATATGGAGATCATAATTAATTTTAACAATAAGCTTTATTGATCAATGACACACTGATGAACTAGAAAGCTCAAATCTTGTCGACCTGTGGTCTGAATAAACAGCTGATGACAGACTCGCTCATGATTCTCATGGTTTCTCCACCTCTGATCATTTCAGCCCAATATCCGTCCATGTGCACAGCTCCAGTACCGCGGTAAGATGTGTGTGAATCCTGAGAGGCTCCGAGCTCTGCACAAACCCAGCGTTATGTAAGGATGTTTCTCAGTTAATCTGCAGCTGTTGACCTTGAGCTCGTGTAAGAAAGAGCTGCAAACACCAAGAGAAAACCAGAACACTTACAGATGATGACACCAGCGGCAGCAGCTAAAGGGTTAACTGCTTCAGAATCTGGAGGATTCCTCGCTTTCCTTCAAACAGCTGATATCTCTGTCAGTACAATGGCCTCACTTTAAAAGTCCTTCCACATGTCAGCAGCTCGGACAGCGGAAAGGTGTGTGTGTTTCATAACAGAAAGGGGAATCATCACCGTCCATCTCTCTTTGCTGCATAGCATTCTGGGTAAAACCTGAGAGAAATACAGAAGGCGTCCGAGAGGCAGAGAGAGAGACTTCTGGAGTGAGTGAGTTGGGAGGGAGAAATGCTTAGAAATGTAGCCATGGTGATTTTGCAGTGAATAATGTAGCCATGGCGATGTTGCTGTGGTGACTGTCTAGCATTGATGAACTGCTGATGATGTCACAACAGAAATGGTTATGGGATGTTGCAGCAAAAATCTTCGTCTCATTCCGCGATGTAAATGTAACAGATAATAACAAAGAAACGGCAAGTAACACTGAAGTAAACAGAATTTTTACTTCAATTTTTTTACAAAATACATAAGTACATACTATTTTATTTAGATTTTCAGTGATTTCCAATGGATTTTCACTCAGAAATTGGTAGTAAATTTCACAAAGAATTACAAAGAAACAGCAAGTACCATTGAATTTAACATAACATTTTGAAGTAGAAAAATTGAAATAGTATTTCCCTGTAAAACATACTCCAGTTATCTTTGTATTACTTGCAACTTATAAAGGAACCGATCCAGGATCTCATCCGGCTTTATGGTGGAACTGTATGTACTTTGCATTAAGCACTGCATCTTTTGTTTGTGTGTGTTTGCAAAAATGGTTTCGTGAATCGAGTGCTAAAACGATGCAGACAGTGTAAATAAACAGCGAGCACAATTCCCCCTCAGCATCAGTCTTTTCATAATCTCCTTCATTCGGGTTTCTTTGCCATCTTTCTCCTTCCACTGTTTTCCATCTCTTCTTTTCAATCTATATTTTACCTCCTCACACACTAAACATACGCCTCATATTTATGATCTGCTTAATAACCCTTCAATGTTTGACTCTAGTGTTAGTGGAAGGGTTACATTACTGTGTTTCTCTCTCTGTTATCATCTGGTCCTCCACACAAATGTTTCCTTCTAAATTGCTGCGTGACAGAGCCAGGCCGAGCTCACAGTAGCTTAAAGATTCAAGTAAGCAGACAGAAAGAAAATGAGAGAGCGAAACAGAGAGGCGGACAAAGCAAGATAGAATGATAACAGAAGAATGAAACCCTTTATTAGTCCTTGTCTCCTTCTCTTCCTCACCGGTCTAATTTGAATGTAATTAGCACATGCATTGGTAGGAGAAAAAGCAATATAAATGAGAGTTGTTCAGTCCTGTCACAGACACAAACAGCACTTTTCACAGTGAACACCAGCCTGATTGGCCTGGTCACGAGATCACGCTACTAAACATCCCAAACACACAGAGACACACAGCCTAGTTGTGAATACCAAAAAACCTTATGCCGACACTGGATCCGTCTGTTCAGTCTGACAGTTTTAGTGAACAAAACTATTGGGCAGCACTACTGTTTTCAACATTGATAATAATCAGAAATGTTTCTTGAGCTGTAAATCTGTGTATAAGAATGATATCTGAAGGATCACGTGACACTGGAGACTGGAGGAATTGTGCTTAAATTGAGCTGCGCATCACAGAAATGACAGTTTAATAGATATATATAAAAAAAATAATAAAATCACAGGAGAATTATAACGAGTGGTTCCCTGCATTATTACAGTGAAGTGTAATAATTTGTCTATATTTTTCAATAAGTCAACCAGCTAACATTATACATACTGTTTTTTTTTGTTTTTTTTTACTCAATATTTAAAATAATTACAAATGCAATAAAAAATATCGGTATCGGTACTCTGTATCGGCAAGTACCAAAAATAAAAGTATCGGTATCGGGCGAGTACTGGAAAAAGTACTCACACTAGTACTCTAGTACTCACACGAGTACTCCATTACTCACATGAGCTCTCTAGTACTTACACCAGTACTCTAGAACTCACACTAGTACTCAATTACTCACATGAGCTCTCTAGTACTTACACTAGTACTCTAGAACTCACACAAGTACTCCATTACTCACATGAGCACTAGTACTCTAGTACTAACACGAGTACTCCATTACTCACATGAGCTCTCTAGTACTCACACTAGTACTCTAGAACTCACACTAGTACTCCATTACTCACATGAGCTCTCTAGTACTTACACTAGTACTCTAGAACTCACACAAGTACTCCATTACTCACATGAGCACTAGTACTCTAGTACTAACACGAGTACTCCATTACTCACATGAGCTCTCTAGTACTCACACTAGTACTCCATTACTCACATGAGCTCTCTAGTACTTACACTAGTACTCTAGAACTCACACAAGTACTCCATTACTCACATGAGCACTAGTACTCTAGAACTCACACTAGTACTCCATTACTCACATGAGCTCTCTAGTACTTACACTAGTACTCTAGTACTCACACGAGTACTCCATTACTCACATGAGCTCTTTAGTACTCACATGAGTACACCAGAACTCTAGTACTCTTCATCTGTGAGTTGTCTTTTCTCACTAGCCTTTAATTCTTGACTTTGTGACTAGAGCGTGTAATAACATAACAAATGGGAGTGCCAAAACATGTTGTACCTCTCATTAGATTAGCAGTTTGGCTGCTAATGGGACACGTGTCATTGGTAAAGGTGAGCGGCAAGTTCTAGTTCTATAATCAGTCTATAATTGTAACTGATCATCTGTTCATTAAGCAGTGTTTCTCGTTCAAGGACAGAGCGGTGGTCATCATTTCCCTCATTATGCTTCTACTTTCAAAATATGTGCTTTTACTTGGGCTATGATTTATATTTCCTGTCAGATAAATATTAAAAATGTTATTTTCATGTATCACCTGCTTTTTTGTGAACATCGGTTAAGTCTGTCTGTGTGTACATCTATCTAAGTGATGCTTTCTGTTAAATCCAGTTTTGAGTTTGCTTTCCTGCACCTTGCCATCTTCCTCAGCACAGCGATATAAAATTATATTAGTTTCAGCATTTTTAGGGAACACTAAACTAACAACAGCATTCTAAAATGCCTAAACTATACCTTCTGAAATCTTCCTGTTCAGTTCTTTACATCCTGTTCCTCCTGAAGCCTCCGTAAACTGCTTTTGTTCTGTCCTGTGAAGAACTCTGCATCATTGTCTGCTTGTGTGACACAATGTTGTGTTTGTGCTTAGTGTAGTTTCAATTAGATGCCTGGAAATGAAGTTGCTCTGAGATTAGCCAGTTCTTTCATTTTAGAGGCCAGAAGCTGGTAGGAAAGCTAGAAATAACACTTATACAGCCACCATGGTTTCAACCTCAAAATTATATAATGTTATATTATAACCTATATTATTATATTATTACAAATCATAAAATGTAATATTAGAAATAATATTTAAGAATATATTTTATCAGCTTTTCCATCACAGAAAAAAATAAATAAAAAAAGTGTGTGTGTATGTATATGTGTATATACAGGTGCATCTCAATAAATTAGAATATTGTGGAAAAGTTCATTTATTTCAGTAATTCAACTCAAATTGTGAATCTCGTGTATTAAATCAATTCAGTGCACACAGACTGAAGTAGTTTAAGTATTTGGTTCTCTTAATTGTGATGATTTTGGCTCACATTTAACAAAAACCAAACAATTAACAATCTCAACAAATTAGAATAATAATAATAATAATAATAATAATAATAATAATAATAATAATAATAATAATAATAATAATAATATAAATAAATAAATCATAAATATAATTTTAATACAAATAATAATAATACAAATATATATTCTCCTTTTTACTGTGTTTTGGTCAAATAATTGCATAAATTATATATATATGTGTGTGTGTGTGTGTGTGTGTGTGTATACCGGTATGTATATATATGTATTATCTATTATGCAATTGTATGTGTGTGTGTGTGATATATATGTAAAGACATCTGACACTAGCTTGCTCTATTCTGTTTTTATTCTATCAGTTTTCTTTTTATTTATTATATTACTTAAAATCCCATGCTAAATTGAAATAAAAAATAATAATTTATTAAAATAGAGAAAATGTAATAATATTTCACAATTTTACTGTAAGTATTAAATTGGGTGAAACATTAAAATGTGCATTTTCCCCATTCATTCATTCATTCATTCATTTATACAAAATATGAAATAAATAAAAGTTATAATATTATTATTATTATTATTATTTATTTTGTATGTATTTAATATATTTTATATATATATATATATTTTAGAGAATACTGACTCCTAATGTGGTGTTTATTATGTGGAACGGTGTAACTGTAGACTCCTGAGCAAATTCCCAATCTTCTCTCTGTAGTGTGTGAGAGTTGGAGAAGGGCTTCAGTGAACTGAGAGCTGAGGTCACTGTGGCTCGACGCAGCATGCACGATAATCCCTCTCTACTTTCAGCTGTTGTGTGGCTGTCTATCATGAGGATGAATACAGAAAGAAGGGACACTTTGAAGTTGACCCAAATGTGTTTGAAATCTGGAGCTCTTAGGCTGTGCTTTAATCCTTTAATGGTGTGTTCTGTTCTTTAATCTGACTCCAGGCTGCTGTATTTAACACTGGTCAGACACACACTCAACATTAAGCTGTCTGACGGCCCACGCATTAGTGCGGGTGATTTCTGACCTCTCCGGTCATGGGAAACGCCTCTAGTCCATCTAGCCCATCTTGACTGTTTCACTATATTGCACCACTAATGGTCTTTAGCGTATTAACCGTGTGTTTAATCTCCAGCACCCTCCACACTCTCCATATGTGCCTTCTGCTAATTGTATAAACAAATCCTGACTCTGACTCATTGATCAATGCTGTTTGAGTGAATTCACAGCTGACGCTCGATTCTGACATTCACACATCACAGTTATGACACTTTATGCCAGTCAGAGAAGAGTCACGGCATTTAACAGCATTACTGACTGTCATTTCCCCACTGGAAAGAAATACATGCATGCAGTACATTATAACACATATAATAATACATGTGTAGACTCTTGGTGCAATATAATTTTTTTTTAATTTATTTTATTTTTCTCTTTGGAGTGATACCAGCTCTTGGTGCATAAAGAAGATCTGTAAAGTTGCAAAGACTGAAGTCTCAAACCCAAAGAGATATTCTTTATCAAAGACTTGTCCACGCCCCCCTGAACCAGCTCGTTTAAACACGCCCCCACGTCTCTACATCACTGTGTGGAAAGATTTGCATAACACCGCACAAATGTTCATGCACAGAAGGCGTAACATTTATTATCGCTGTTGCCATGTTGTGGAGTCGCTGTGGGTTTCGTTGTGAAAAAGAGGTCATGACTAGAAATCAGTTGAGTTGAATTTCAACACTGTTCCAGAACAGTCCAACCCAAATATTCAGATGGGTGCAGCACATTTTCTGGAGGATTGTTTCCTGATCTCGAGAGAGTAGCCTACAGTGTGTCTGTGGCACAAAGGCTGTTTCTAGAAAGTCTGGCAGTTCAAACTTTGCAAGAACAGTCTGGTCTTCTGACTCACAGTCTGTAAGTATGTTTTCATATTTAAAGGATTTGCCACTGATAATTCAGATGTGAGTTTTGAGCAGTGTAGAGTAGAGCTTGCTGTTTGTTGTTTCTCTGATCACAAATGCAGACATGGTTTTATGTTTATGCAGCGCGATACGCAACGCAATGCTTGAAAAGACAGGATAAGTCATTATAATCAGTAATTATGTCCCCACTGGATGCAACAAATGCTTCGTTTGTAATGGGTTTTATTGGTTTGGTCTCGTCTAGTGATGTCCGGATCGCAAATTAATCTTTCTATTTAGCCGGATCTGAACCGGTCGAACCAGTTCACTAAACCGAACTGAATTGTTTGAAATGGTTCGCGTCTCCAGTATGCACTAATCCACAAATTACTTAAATTATTTGAATTATAGACGTGCTTTACACTCCTGATGTGAAATAAACCAATATCCCGAGTTATTCAGTTATTCCCAACAGTACAATGACTGACCTGCTAAAAGAAAGCGATGAGTAGGTTTGCAGTGTCTAATACAAAATTGTTGCATTTATTTCTAAAGTTTGACGTGCTAATCCATACTTTTTACCTGTAAATCGGTGAACCCTTCCTGTCTGTGTTTTATAAACATGTTTCAAGCCCCTCTCATCTGATGGACAGCACATCGTCTCAGGATATTGTTGGTATCCTATAATGATTTGATGATCCGTCTCTGTTTCCCCGTGAGCCGCTCTCATCTGGCTCATGTGAGCAGGAAATGTGTTGCATCACTCTTTTACAACAAGGCAGGCTCTGCAATCCCAGATCTGTTGCTATCGAGGGTGTTGTGTAAAGCCATTAAAGATTTGCATCTGCTCCCTTCATGCACTCATCTCAAAGACTGTCTGCTGCTGTAGTAAACACACACACACATGAAAAGTGTGTTCATCTCATAGGTGTAATGGTTTTTATTCTGTAGAAACTGTATATTCTATGTCCCTACACCAAACCTACACCTAACCCTAACCCTCACAGGAAACTTTGTGCATTTTTACTTTCTCAAAAAAACTCATTCTGTATGATTTATAAGCGTTTTGAGAAATGGGGACATGGGTTATGTCCTCATAAGTCACCCTCTCCTTGTAATACCTGTGTCATACCCATGTCATTATACAGAGTTGTGTCCTGATATGTCACAAAAACATGCCCACACACACACACACACACAGATCAGCTGGATAAATACTATCTGTATGGAGCACCACGTGTAGAAAAATAAAATAAAATGCACACCAATAAATGATTCAGAAAAAAATACAAAAATAATGATAATTAAAAAAAAAAAAGAAAAAATTTCACAGTGTCCAAAAACAAAATATATACTAGGTTTCTTTTTAAAGTTTGATGGTATATAGTTTTATTTAATAATAATAATACATAATTGTCTGTACTGTTCATGTAAATAGTGCATTTTCATGATGCACTGTAAATTCTGTAAATAATAATAATGCATAGCTCATTAATGCATAGACTGAGCTCTAGAGATGAAGTGAACACAGCAGTCCTTATTAACGGTGACTTAGTGTTCAGTCTAACTCACTTATCCCTGTTTTTAAGCCAGAGTCCATAAATACTGCAGCAGGGTCACCAGCGGGCCAGAAAGTTAGAGCATCTCCGAGTTCAAAACTAATTTGTGACTGTGAAACACGGCCGCAGATGAGCCGAAGCGCCATGAGTGTCAGAATCTGTTGGCTTGAGCTGTGCTGCTCGCAGAAGAGAGGATTGTTAATAAGTAAATGAGTATAGAAAGAAATAAAGCGCTGTTTGTCTTGTTCTGAGCTAGTTACAGATGGAGGTCTGGAGGGGAAGGTGCTGATGGCCATTAGGTTTAATTGATGGTTTGGAGAAAGAGAAACAGAGAGAGAAGAGAATGAATGGAAATCAAGGCCTTCGTCTTCACTGCTGTACAGAACTCATCTGCATTTCAGCTCTGCTCACAAATCACCAAACACAAGCGGAGGAGTCCTTCAGAAAATCAAGTGTTTTTCTTAAGATGATTTGTGTTAAAGCTCAAACTCTCTCTGGTTTCTCTCCCACGCGCTCCTCTTTTACATATTTGAAGCTTCAGGGTTTTTGGGCTGAAACTGATCTCTTATTTCTGTGTGAAGCGTCCGTGGCTCAGCCGGACACCGATGCGATCCAAGCGTTTGTCCCGGAGCTCGTATCATGTGCGGCTTTAATTACAGCGCCTTCAAAACACTAGGTCAAACACTTACTTTCACTGTTGTGGTAATACCAACTGATGAATTTAACTGATAAAAGGATGTAAAAATGATATGGTAAAACCTGCTAGATTCCATATTATGTATGTTCAAAAGCTGCAATAATTCTAATTGGATGAAATAGTAAAAAACTGTTAAAGCTACAGTTTCTGGAAAGTTAAAAAAAATTATATATATATATATATATATATATATATATATATATATATATATATATATATATATATATATATATATATATATACAGGCTCCATGGAAAAAGAAAATCACTGTAAATTATATGATGACTCTTTTCTTTTTCCTTTCCAGAAAACTTTATTGTACAGTATTTCATTGTTACATTTTTATAAATTGCCCCGTTGAATTTATTAAGTTATTTCATTTGACAGTTTTTGGGAACTTGCAGTTAACCAATGAAAAGACTTGTACTGTAGCATTTTTAGTCTTTTACCATTAAACATTTTTCTTACATAGTTCATTTTCTACAGTATATTATATATATATATATATATATATATATATATATATATATTAGGGGTGTAACGGTTCACAAAATTCACGGTTCGGTTCGATACGATACACTGATGTCACGGTTCGGTTCGGTTCGGTTCGATACGTTTTAGATACAGCAAAATGTAAAAACATCTCAACTTTTCAGAATGCCGCAAGCGCACCGCGGGTCATGTGACAAGAACTAACCAATCAGCTTCATCCTTTCCCGTAACAACGTTGAGAGCTCAGCCAAGATGAAGGAACAGCTGATCATAGTTGTATATGGATTGCAATTTTGAAATAAATTCAGTAGCAGAGCTACTGCAAGCGATTTTTAGAGCTGCAAATCCATTTATCCTTCGCTGAAATTTCCGCGTCTCATGGAGAGAGCACGTCATTGTTGCTTAGCAAAGACAGACGCCTCATGAGCGCTTCTGCCCGAGCGCTTTGGAAAGGAGGAGAAAGACGCGCTTAGCGTTTTCCATGCGTTTTTAGGCGCGATATGTGAACGGCCCCTAAGGCGCTCGCTCACTCAGCACGTGCTGAAGGCTCGTTGCAAAATGTCTAATGCATTTAACAGACCAGAAATAGAAGATCCTAAAATAACCAACAGGTCTGGTGTTTGGGTTGGATTCCCTGTAAGCTATAGTTTCTAAATGCTGCAGGGATAGTTTGCTGCGTGCATGTTTCTCCTTTTTTTCGTCTTTTCCCAGATAGTACTGACGCATATATCCCAGATATCCCCGCTGGTGTTTTTTTTTTTTTTTTTTATTCCCGCTGGTGTACCCTGTCATGTTGCAGATGCGACATACCGTTGTTTTTTTATCCACCACTCTCTTGCCATCACCATTATAGCTTAAAGGGAATCCAAAGTGCACCCAAACACCAGACCTGTTGGTTATTGGAGGATCTTCTCATTTCTAGTCTGTTAAACGCATTGGCTATTTTGCAACGAGCCTTCAGCGTGTACTGAGTGAGCGAGCGCCTGCTGAGTAGCCTAACATAAACATATAAGATGGTGTTTTTTTCTTCTTCGGGAGTGTCAGGGGCGTTGCCTGTTACGTTGTTTGGGTTATTGGGCTACCTTGTTGAACGCATATCATTATATTTCTCTCTCTCTCTTTTTTTTTTTTCAAATATAATTAATTACTCAAACGAACCGTTCGGTATACATAATGCGTACCGCGTACCGAACCGAAAGCGTCGTACCGAACGGTTCAATACGAATACGCGTATCGTTACACCCCTAATATATATATATATATATATATATATATATATATATATATATATATATATTTTATTTTTTATTTTTAATATACATATATTAATATATAAAGGTCACTCTTAAAATCTAGAAATATTACAAATTAGAAATCAATTAAGTTCTGGGACTGTCCTTTTTTAAATCAGAAAATCAGGGTAATTCCTAGTTTTTTACTTACAAAAATCATAAATGTGGCAGAATATCACATTACAGTTATATATGATGCCATGCTAAACAATTGACAATTTTATTGGAATATTTGTTTCTGTAAAATTATTTAGTGTAAGTGTATTATTATTATTATTATTAATATATTTATACGAGCATAAAAATAAATATAAAATAATTGTATTAAAAGTAATATTATTATTAATAATTAATAAAATAAATAATTAAATCCATTGAAATTAAATTCAGATTTGAATCAAGCGGTCTAGTTTAAGTCTCTGAAGTCTCAAAGCACTTATTTTCCCGAGCAGGACGAGTGTGTTTTATTGATTGAATGATGTGATGGATGATCAATAATCAGTCTTCCTCAGAGAGCGTGTGTTTGTAGAGCTGTGTCTGCTCTCTTCTCTCCTCGGATTGAGCGACTCTTTTCTACAAAGCAGATGCTGGATCAAATGAAAAAAATAAAAATGGCATAACATTATTATATATTTATTATAATTTTCTCACACTGTGAAATTAGTTTAGTGTCAATTAAGCAGTTAATTTTCCTCAGCACTTCTCATTACGTAATGCAAAAAAACGTAATGGTATTTGAACTGTAAATAATAAATGCATAATAGTAGTGATTGCTGTACTGCCTATAATTTTTGCAGATTTTAATTAAAAACAGTTGTGTTTGTGCAGGATGATTTTCATTGCTGCATTACAGTAACAAGAAACAAGAAATGAGAAGCATCAAGAAAAATCATCATTTAGAATAATCACAATTACAGTTGGATGCATTACAGTAATGAGAAATAGAGCCGAGTGTGTTTCATGTGCCATCAGAGTAAGTCCCTAAACATTTGTTATATGTGAAGTAAAATAAAATGTATAGCAAATAATAAAAATAATAATAACTGTATATAACTTTCTCAGCTGATTATTGGTCCCGAGGTTTGTCTGAAATGAGCGAGAGAAATGGACGGGATCTGAATGTGAGATGTGCTGTCAGTCGTTCTCTGATGTGTTTCTCTCGAGGGACGGGTGACGGTCTTCCACAGGTCTGTCCTACATCCACTCACTCGCTCTAATGAGCGCCGCATGTGCTCGCTTTGAAGCGTTCGCACGCTCTTAATTAGCTGTCCTGCTCCGCTTCACACGTATATCTCCCCGCTTTACTTGCCCTTCATCCTTCAGTTTCTTTTTTTACCTTGAAATGAGAAATAACAGTCTAGGAAGAGGCCAGACTACACAGTTTTACAATCAGCTAGTTTTGGTGTCGTCTGATTGACTAGTCAGTCGTAAGAAAGTCTTGTTTAATAACTATTGAGTAACCAGTCCTGAACACAACAGCCAAAAACACCCATCTATTAAAAATAGCACTGTCTGAATGCAGTGCACAGCTTTTCCACAGACACATATTCAACAATTAACACATTTTATATATTTATTGCATATATATTCAGCAAATTAATTTAATATTTATTATTTATATTATATATTATTTTGTTTTATAATAGATTTTTTTTTCCATAATAAAAATAGCCTTTTAACAGACAAACGTACATGTAAAGATTTTTTTTTTCACAGACAAATATTTATCATATTAACAGACTGAATATTTTATTTACTGTGTTTTATATATATATATATATATAAATTTCACAGACAAATATTGTATTAACAGACTGAATATTTTATTTACCTTGTGATTTTATATTTTGATTAATTTTTTTTTAAATAATAAAACTAGTCTTTTCACACACACATTAACAGATTATACAAACATTATTGCAAACAAGAAACAGTCATAAAAGTGTCTCTTAAGTGGCTTTTTATTTAATTAATATTATTTTATCAAATGTAGTTTTGAGTTTTGAATTCCACATCAAGTGCATATTCGATTCAGTTAAACACACTTATTTTTTCACAAGCTCAGCACAGTAACACTGGCTCAGCCAATCACAGGAGTTAGGGGCGGGGCTGTCTGTTTAGACAGTATTTTTCACATTCTATGTAGTGCTGTTAGTCAAACACAGTCTGGCATCATCCTGCAGCTCTCAATTTTCAATATTCGGTCAATTCCCAAATGAAAAACAAAATTAAAATGAGTTGTGAATGTCAAAGTGGTTCGTCAAAATGGTTTGTCCTCTGGGACGGTCTCTGCAATAAGTGAACTTTGGATAAAATACGTCACTCTGGATAAAATAGAATGCCAATCTTTTTGCTAGAAGGTGCTAAACTGGTTTACCTCATCACTAGTTTCATCATCCTGTATCAGTAACACCAATGCAGAAGTTGCATCTCTAACCTTCTTAGAAGTCCCTGTAAAACAAACGTTTCTTCACTGAAAGGGCAGGATATCTGTGGAAAACTCAAGGAGCATTTAGCGGGAAGGACACTGCCATCCAAACACAGAAACAAACTCCTCGTCCTTCTCACACGATCGATAACACAGCTCTTAATACATCCAGACAAACATCTGACATATTCAGCAGAGCAGCGCTGCATTAGTTAAGTGATTAAACCAACCAACCCCTTAATGAAAAGTCTGTAACAGTTTGGTTAAAACTTCTCAATGGTAGTGTAAAACAACACCCTTTTTACCCTGTCAAAACAGCTCTTTTCAGAGCACGCAGGTTTGTAGCATGTTCCTTTAAATGTTAATGAGCTCTGCTGACTCCGCCCCTCTCTTCCAAGCTTCTCTCTGAGGGACGGTTTACTTTAGCCCAGGATTAAACCAACAGGCCAATAAAAGACCCTAGTGCTAGTTAAAGATGTCACATGAAAACGAGAAAAACCATCATCCATAGCACTGACAGACACTGAGAATCAACCAAAGCTAGGGTTTTGTGGTCGACTCTAGTGTTGGACAGGAAGATCAACTAGTTGTCCAGCTAACTGATAAGTGAGATTAACAACAACAACAAAAAGTATGTTCAAGTGCACTACACAGTGGTTTGCAGCACCTAGATGGAGTTCTTCATCTTCAGTCTTATCTGTCTGTACACAGCGGTGATGTTTAAGGAATCAGAAGCGCTGTCGAGGTTTAAAGCATGAGTGTCTCTCCTGAAAGCTAATAAGACAGCCCTTCATTTTCTCCGCTATAAAGTAATTCGATCAAACTCACAGAAAGATGAAGTGTGTCTCTAGACAAATGTGCTGATCTGACAAGAAACCTCAGAGCTGCATCTGTCCACATCTTCATCTTTTCTCCTCCTCTCGCACACACAGGTGTTCGCGATACATTTTATTGAGAAAACAACAGCATGGAAGCAGAAAAAGTGAACACCTTCCTCTCATTGTGATGAATGCTTAACGTCAGACACGAGCCCAAAGTCATTTATTCAATCCGAATCCCTCTAAAGGGAAGAAATCAAATCGGAGGCCGTCTCGTGTCTTCCTGTTTAGCTAATCCCTGTCCTCTGACATTTCTGGCTCGCCGTCTTGTGATTGCATTTATTGTTATTATTGCTAATCAGAATTCATGGAGATCCCTTAGCGGGCTTGTTGGAGGGGAGCACAATAAATAGACGGATAAATAAAATGAATAATCTTTCAAATGTCAGGGAGCTCTGGGAGGGGCAGATGGCAGGATTTCAGATGTGTTTTGGGAGGCACTTTTGTCTTGTTGTGTTGGTGGTGAGGTTTCGTGAAGGGCGATAACACGGCTGACTCAATGGTTCTCAACCCAGATTCACCAGAAATATGTGCCTCTACTTACATTTTTGTAATGTACCTATACATACAACATACTGCATTTCAGCTGAAATAAACACTAGTGGCAGTAAAACACCGAACAGCTTTTGCTTCTTTTCATACAAATGATTATTACTGGGCAAATGATGAATACTTCACCTGTGAAACACTAAAGAAGTTTGTTCAAAGAATGTTTTAAAGAGGTCATTGGATGCCCATTTTCCATAAGTTGATATGATTCTTTAGGGTATTAATGAAAAGTCTGTAACAGTTTGGTTAAAACTTCTCAATGGTAGTGTAAAACAACACCCCTTTTACCCTGTCAAAAACATCTCTTTTAAGAGCACAAAGGTTTGTAGCATGTTCCTTTAAATGTTAATGAGCTCTGCTGACTCCGCCCCTCTCTTCCAAGCCGCTCTCTCTGAGGGACGGTTTACTTTAGCCACATTCAATGTCGAACTTGCTAATTAGCACATTATTAGGAAAGCTGGATCACGATGATTTGTGTGAACATAGATGCATTAATGTAGATCAGTGGCGCATTCCCTCCAGAAACAAACGTAATCCACTGTGTCTTCAGCGGATCAGATGTCTAGAGTAAATGACGACTGCTGTGTTCCTTATCACATCCCACAACAGAGCACCTCAATCGCTTAGGAGTCATTCTAGTCTACATCTGTTCTGGCGGTGAAACACTGGAGGACTGATGACAGTCACTCAGGGGGCGGAGCTAAGATAAGACACCAGTCCAGTCTGTGCTGAAACGCTACTGTCAATCAAACTATCGTGGGAGGGGCCTGTCTGTATGACATCACACAGGCATCTGAGATCAGCTTGATTTGAAAAAGGGGTAATGGATTTAAAGAGATTAAAAAAAAAATATAGCTTGTATAAATTAACATACCATCCGATGAACTCTTTAAGATTGTTATCGTCCTTATAATGACTGCCAATATTTACAGCAATGGATGAGTCCAAACAGCTGATAAAAAACATCCCAATAATCCACAGCACTCCAGTCCATCAGTGAACATCTGGAGAAGACAAAACCTGAAACACATCCAGCATTAAGATGATTTTAACTCAAACACATAGAGTCTATAATCCAGAATAACACTTCCTCCAGTGAAAAAGTGTTCTGTCTGAATCAGGAGAGAAATCTGCACAGCGTTATACTTCTCCAGATGTTAACTGATGGACTGGAGCATCCACTGATGAGACACTGATGCAATGCTACATTTCTACAAACCTGATGAAGAAACAAACTCATCCTGATCTTGGATGGTCTGAGTGTGAGCACATTTCCATTATTGACTGAACTATTTCTTTAATGGCGAACACTATTGGTTCTTGTGTGTCACATGGCAATTAGAAAAGTGCAACCAGAAACCCAGATTATCATTGTCTGGATGTTCTGTCTGAGATCTCCTTTGGTGTTTTCTTGGAGAAAGAACATATATGGCATTGACTAGGGGAGGTGAATAAATGATGACAGAACTTGGGCCCGTCTGTCTGCCTCAGTCTCACCGGTCTTGTACTCGGCTGTGTTAGTGTCAGTCCTCCTGCTCAGCACGAGGCTCGTCTGAGGCTTGTCTCGGGTCTTTCTTCTCCTCGTGGCCTCAGTATTGTATCGCTGTGACTCTCTCTGCGGCGGGTAAAAGGAGCGAGCGCTAGCTTTGATCAGCGGTATCAGGAGAGGTTAGGCTGGGAGGTGTTTCACAGATGAAAGCAGAGCAACAGTAGAAGTGAAGCTGGTCTGAGTGGAGGGGCGGAGCCTGGAACTCCAGCGGTTGCCATGGGAGACGCATCGTTCAGAAACGAGCGTTAATAGATTCCCATAAAATACTGTACCATACATTTGCTCCCTAAAGTGAGTTTATGACGATAACCTATAGACCCCTTTTGCGCGGACGTCACCGGTACGTCACGGCACTAGCTGGAGGCAAAACAAACGGAAAACTGGAGGCGGCTAATACAAACCAACACAGGGTCGGCTACTCAAGGAGCTTAAAATGTTGTCTTGTTGTGTTGTTGGTTGCCAGAATCGACGGAGAACATTTTATATACATTGTTGTGATTAATTGTGACCGGAATTTAAGAACATGGTAAGAAAGAATAAATACAGAAAGTTTATAATTAATTTGCAGTCTTCAGAATTTTTATTTCTAGAAAATATTTACATCTTAATAATAATTTTACTGTAATGTCACTCTTTATTTAATCTAAGGATTTATACGCCCTCAGTTTTCTTTACTATACATGCTCGGTTTCTCTATCAGGTAAGTGTAACGTTAGATGTCAGGCCACTCAATCGGAGGTAATCCTGTCAGATCGTCCATCCAATGAGTGATTGTGTACGGGTCGACCAATCTGGTTCCGCCCGTTAAAGTTAACTTTTTCAAATAATTATCGCGGTCCCGGACAGTGAGTGACCTTAAATATTCAGATAAAGCAGATTATTCAGATTTTCTCCAGCCATTATTAAAAAAACAAGCTAAGAAAACTCGCTAGCTTCTGTTTGTTCAAGTGTTGAGGGGAATCTTTCTGCCTCCAGCTAAGCCCCGCCCACAGAAATACGTCACATTGTTTACCAACTGTAAAAGGGTCTATACAGTTTCAATCTCAAAATGTGTGTGTATGTGTGTGTGTATATATATGTGTTAGATGATGACTTTCGGCAATCTGTAGAATCTTGCTGTTGTCTTGTGCCTTGTAAACTGTTTAATTTTTTTTATATAAATTACATTTATTTTTGTTTCATTTATTTATTTTGTTATTTTTTATTTTGCTCTATATTATTTTACTATTTTTAATTCATTTTTTAATTTAATTTAAATTATTTTGTATATATATATATATATATATATATATATATATATATATATATATATATATAGCTCTGTCTCTGCAATAAATCAATTTGTGATACAATGCAATAGTGATACGATAGTTTTATGTTGTAACATCATTTTAAAATTGTATTTAATTTTGTTTTTTTTTAAATTAAATTTTTATTTTATTTTATTTGTTTTGGTTTAATTAAATGCATTATTTTATTTTCATTTATTTATTGTAATACTTTTTTTAAGTTAATTTAATAATATTCTATTCTATTCTATTCTATTCTATTCTATTCTATTCTATTCTATTCTATTCTATTCTATTCCCTGTGTGTCCCAGTGGCATTAGTTTGGCCATTGTTGAAAATCACAGAAGTTCACATAATTCCACTTCCAACAGTTTACAATAGAGTGGTTATTTATTGTAGCGTCATTTTTTACTTTTTTGCAAGTTTGCAATTTTTTCAATCATCTCTGAGCTTGATATTTTACAATCTTTATAGAGCAGTGAAATATAAAAAACTACTTGGGTGAGGGAGTGATGGTCATTTCTCCGTCCAGTGTCTAAACTGCAGCACTGGAGACTGATGTTGTGATGTGAGCGATAGGAACAGGGTCCGGACGCTTGAGGAAGTGTTGGAGGTGAGAGCGAGATCTGCGTTCGTCCTTGTGTGTCTTTGGCAGCTGAGAACGAGATGAATAAGGGCTTCCAGAGGAAGATGATGGGTGATGAGAGACGTTTGGGATATATCTATAACAGAGGGAAGGAAAATCACATCATCAAACAATAGTAAGAGAGAAATATGAGCCTACAGGCCTTAAGGGACAACAGCGCTGAAATGCTCGACTTTCACAACATTTATCTTCATCAGGACACCTTCAGCCAGAGAGAGAATACAGTTATATGGATTAGATCGGGATTCACAGCAGGAAAAACTCTAACCCCATTTGTGTAAATAAAGTAAAGTATCATGTGTGTGTGCTTACAGAAACACTAGAGGATCTCATAAAGAATTATGACGGTCTTAATAGAAGCGATCAAACGTCCTCTCCGTTGTTTAATTAATGTGTTATGTGTTAGGTACAAATACAGTTCATCTAAATCAAGAAACTGTTGGTCTATGTTCGTATTTTATTTATTTAACCCTCTGAAGTCGATTAAAGGGTATACACGTTATGAGGCATTTTCTCCTGATAACCCCGGAAAGAACTTAAATCATAATTTCAGTTATCGTACAGATAAGAGCAATACATCAATCGAATCTGTAAAGGGTTTACTTTTTTGTTTGTATAAAGACATAATAACAAAACTTTGTGCTTTTATAAAATAAAGATAACAAACAAGGTGCGCTGTCTGCAGCCATTGTCTGCGCTGATCGTCATTTACAAACACGTCATTAATATGAACTGTAACTCTGTTAATACTCAACGAAGACACATGAGAGATATATCTATAGAAAGCTTGACCAGTAAGACTTTTTCCAAATACTTTTTCACAACTATAATTCCTGACTTAATGAATAATCAAGTGAAATATTATGAAGTTTCAAAAACAATATACAATACAAAAAAAAAAGTTTGATGTAAATAATATAAATGTAACAAATAAAGATAACTGTAACAAATGTAACAAACAATGCTGTTCTTTCAATTTATCCCCCCTAAAAAACCTGAAACAAATATTCAATATTCACAGCTCTTTTCAACATTGATAACAATAATAATAATAATAATAATGATAATAACAATTTTTTTTTTTTTTTTTTTTTTTTGTAGAAAATCAGGTTGTTAAAAGGATTTCTGAAGGATTGTGTGACTGGAGTAATGATGCAAAAAAAATAGTTTTAAAAGTCAGCTTTTTTGTTCCTAATAAACTGTTTAACTGCACTTGCAAGTGGATATTAAATTATGTTGTGGGATAATTAAATATATTCTAAATAAACTATAAAATTATATAGATTTATTTTGTCCTCGCATTCTTTCTTGTAACTCCTCCCTCTCAGTGACACAGCTGACTGAAAGGCTCATTATGCGGCTCATTATGCAGCTCATTATGCATCTCATTATGCAGCTCATTATGCAGCTCATTATGCGGGTCTTTGTCTTCTCAGGTGTAAATCACAATGATATTCATGATAGTTGACGCCTACTCGCATATGACTTTTAGAAACAAAAAGTCATTTCAATTATGTACACACATGCTGCTCACATATTATTATAGCCCAGTTTGTGCTGATTACAGTGAGATTAGACTTTACCCATTTAGATGTGTATGAGAAACTAAAAAAAGCACAAATGTCAGGGCATGAAAAACTTCTCCAGGCCCCAAAAATACCCTTAGACCTCAGAGGGTTACATTTTTTTATTTTGTTTTCATTTATCTTATGTATTTTTAATTGATATATATATATATATATATATATATATATATATATATATATATATATATAATTTTTTTTTTTTTTAATTTTAATTTGTCTTTTTGTTGTAATTTTATTTAGTTTTGCCTTATTTTATTTGTAATTTCATTTTTTTATGTTATTTTTCATTTTATGTTATTAGATTTGTTATTTTATTTGCATCCTAGCTGTCATAGAAAATCATAGATGGTTATATAATTCTTCTACCTACAATTTGAGACATAAACATGCCTGTGAGGCCCAATATAATATAATATAATATAATATAATATAATATAATATAATATATGATATGATATGATATGATTAGTCAGTGCTTTGGTTCTTCAGACAGCCAGAGCAGAAATACGACAAAACAGTGCTCAAATCATCCAGTTTTGCCTTCTTTGTCCTAACAACATGATGTTTCGCGTCTGTTCAGAAGAGATCCGTCCAGTTCTGTCATTTCCTGAGCATCTGCGCGGTGTCTGAATCAAACTCTGAGTGTTTAATGAGCGCTGACGAGTCTGATTGGTGTCTGTGTGGAGGAGCACATCACACTTTCATCTCGTGCAGCTCGTCTGGCACAAATAAAGAGAAATAAATAGCGGTGAATTGAATGAGCTGTCCTGTTAACCTTTAGGAGAGGGTTTGAAACATACAGAGAGTGTCTTCAGCAGCTTTCTCTGCACTTCTGCAAATGATAACAGATCTTCATCTCTACATCCACGTACATCCTCTGTCAGATCATCTCTGTCTGTGTGTTACCGGGGGAAATAAAGCCAGATTTCGCCGCTTTGCTTTGTTATTGACCTTTTTGAAACCTAGCATGTTTGAGCTGATACTTACATGGACAGCACTCAGAGACATTAATAAACCACCAGCTGTAGTATTGATTTCTAAGTGTTCACAATTACTGCCCGTCACATTTGTGTCCAGTCTACCTTCATCTTTTGGCTGCGAGAAGGATGCTGATATATATATATATATATACGCTCATTATTCAAGTTCAAGAGCCAAGAGTGGAGTGTTTTCAGCATTAGAGACTTTTGTTATTTTTTCTTATTGTTAGTTTTTTATTATATTATTTTATTTGTATTTCATTCATTTTAATAATTTTTGACTAATTTTATTTTATTTTTGATAGTTTTTTATTACTATTTTAAGCATTTCTATTTCATTATTTTGTTACTTTATTTTATTTTGCCCTCTTCTATTGTTTTATTATATTTTTGTTTAATTTAATTGTGATTTATTTTGTCCTTTCATTTTTTTATTTTATTTATTTTATACTTATTTTGTTTAATTCAGTTTAATTTGCAATTCATTTTATTTTGTCTTATTGTTTGTTTTTATTCTACGTTGTTTTATATGTATTTCATTCATTTTAATTATTTTTGTCTTATTCTATCATTATTTTATTTTATTATTTTATTTTATTACTTGCTTTGTTTTGTATTTAATTAATTTATATTTATTTGTTGTACTATTTTCATGTTATTTCTGTTTATTTATTACTATTTTTAATGTTTTTTTGGTATCTGACCTACAAAATACAAAATATAAAAAAAAAACAAAACACTTATTTACTTTTAAAACATTAGGAAACCATTTTAATTCAGAAATTGCCTGTAAACAACAACAACAACAACTAAGTACCAGATTGAATTAAAAGTGAAATCCTCTGCTAAAAACACTAACGTAATTTTTATAGGCTCCAGATTGAAAAAAATAAAAATATATTATTATAAGAATAAAGATGATTATTTAAGTTTTACTGTTTTACATTTACTTCATTGTATTGTTTATTAACTAACTTAAAAAAACACCTGTCATTAATGTACCATGATTACAGCAGTCGTCTGTTGAAAGAGTGTGTGTGGTTTATTTCACACTAAATAATGAGAGTAATGTGAGATTTCAAACGATGGGTTTGTGTGGCGTTCTTTCCAAATGTGCTGGAGTTAAAAGCTGCTAAAAGACTGTAAATGCTGTTGATGAATGACGAAGAGGAGCTCTGATCATTTTCTGCTCAGTTCTGTCAAATATTATCCATGATGGCTTTAAATCTCCATTAAATGTCTGTGATCAGCGGTTTTCTCCACAGTATCTATCTTCTTGTGATATTTGATTGGTAATGCAGTCTGTGACATTGATAGTGGATGATAGATAAATGAGTGGCATGCCGTGGATACAGTATGTTACAGCAGCGTCTGTGATGATGATGAGTGTTTGATGATGGCGATGTGTCTGTGTGTCGTCCGGTGTGCAGGTCAGGCTCTGGGCTTCCCTCCGCTGGCGCTGTGGCTGACCGTGGCTCTGGCCGTGTGTTTGCTGGCTCTGCTGGTGGCTCTGACCGTCGTCTGTCGCAGGAAGATCAGAGAGAGCTGCGAGGAGATGAGAGCAGGTGAGGAACACATTGTGTCTGTTATCTCATATTAAACCACTAAACCAGCTGCAGCTGGTCGCTTTAAACGTCCAGAGGTCAAAGTTCATGCCACTGCACAGTTCTGGCTACACAAGACTTTCTAATCATGAGCGTCGAAGTCAAACACATAAGTCTTTGCTCCTAGAGGCTCAGATTAATGTGTGTGTGTGTGTGTGTTAACATTTATTTATTTAATTTGTTTTGATTTATATAAAATTATTTTGCATTAATAATATTATTTTAAAAGAAATTTATGTAATTTAAAATAATAAATAAATCATATTACAATATTAGCAATAAATAATGAAATATAAAAATAATAAATTAAATATATAACAGTAAATTAAAAATAAATAATAAAAACAATTTTGATTGTAAATCAAAGAGATAATGTCAGCTTAATAGAAAGTGCATATTTTTCCAGTATTTATTTATTTATTTGTTTGTTTGTTTGTTTTATTTTATATTTATCATTAGACTCAACACACACACACACACACACATATTGACTTATTTTACTTAAAATATATCATATTTAATTTATACATATTTATTTACAAAATGTATTTATTTGTGTAATAAAAAATTATAAACCATAATATAAATTACTATTACAATATTAATGGTAAATAATTAAATAATGCATTTTAAAAATAAATATATTAATAAATAATAGTAAATGGAAAATAAATTGAAACATTCTAAGTCAAATAAAAATAGAACAAATAAACGGATGAATATATATATATATAGTATTGAAATATAAATAAATATATAACTATAATTTTAAAGAAATTATTAAAAGAAATTAAGCAAAATCATGAGATTGCCCACAAATGGTTAAACAGCCATAGTTTGTTGCTATAATGGTGAGTATAAAAAAGACATCATGTCAGCTTAATAGAAAGTAAATATCCAGAAGTTTTTATTTTTTATTTAACAAATAAAAGTGTACATATGTGCTTTGATTTTAGGAGGGAGGTCTGTCTGGAGGGAATAATAATCATGTGTGGTGGTCTGTGGCATCAGTAATAATGAGCAAACTCTCACGCTGCACACAGTTTGTAGTTTCTGAGTCCAGTTCTCTCTCCTCCTGAAGTTCATTAGCGCCGCCAGATAATTAGTCTCGCTGCGTAACGAGGGAGCGCAGAACCTGGAGGTTGAAATGACTGATGTGTGGAGGCTTCAGCGGTCGTGTGAAGGGACGAGCATTGCTCTGATCTGTGTGTGGAGCAGGAGACATTTAAATAAAGGTCATTGCAGCGCTGCACGGGACCCCTGGGCTTTTAAAATACCTCTGCATCTGCAAGAGACGGAGAGAGAGACTGAATATCTGGAAGAAGAACCGCCGCAAACAGCGGAATGGAATGAAATGAAATAAAGCAAATAAAGCGGCTCTTTCTGCAGGATTCAGATCAGTCTCCAGGCTTCTGAGCTGACGTTTGGCACTTTAACTGGACTCTAATTAGACTTGTTCACGTCTGGATCTTACCTGAGAACATGTGATCAGCTAAAACTGCATAAATGCTTAACAGCTTAGCTTAATATAGATTTTTTTTTTTTTTTTTTTTTGCTTGGTTTATTGGAACATTATTTATTTAATTAATTGCATTTCAATAGTAAACAGATAAATATAAATATTTATATATAATTATGTAAAATAGTTACAGTTAGATAAAAAATATAAATATAAATATTTGTATAGTTATGTAAATTATTTATTTAATTCAATTTAATAGTTTAAATAATATGCATTATATTAAAATGTTTTTTGTAAACAATGAACAAATATAAATATTTGTAATTATATTACTAGATCAAATAAAATAATTGAATAAAATAATTAAATTGAATCGTTTAAATAATAGGCACCATAAATATTTGTGTAATTATATAAATAGATTAAAATAACATTTCTTTAAAATAAATAATTACACTTAATATTTTAAATAATATTTGTTATATTTTTATTTTTATGAAACATATGTTTGTGTGTTTATATATATATATATATATATATATATATATATATATATATATATATATATATTAGTGCTCTCAAAATTAGCGCGTTAACGCATTCGATTAATTTGAAATATTTAACGCGTTAAAAAAAAATAACGCAATTAACGCGGTTGCAGTTTTTTTTATTTCCAGTTGTGGCCTATGTGTGTTCAACGTGCAAAGAAATATGGATAAGACCAAGGAAGGACTTTTAGACGGAAAGTTTCAGTATAAAACTCTGCCGGATTACTCTTCAGTCTGCCACAAGAAACATTATGAATGTATGACTGTAACAGTGCGTAAATCAGACCTTTCTGTAACGCTAACGTTAATAAGCTTAAACGAAAATAACGAAATAATTGTGTAGCGGAGTATTTTTTGTACACAGTGCCGCGAACTGTCAATCACTCCTGTACGCGTGCATCACTGTCCTCCTCAGCTGCAGCAACTTACGCTCTCTCTCTTCATCAAGCTTTAAAACAAAAAGGGGACAAAAAGATCATATTGTTTTTGTGCATAGGCTATAGATTAATTAGATAAATTAATATCTAAATTTGTGCCTTGCCGTCTACGGTATTTTTTTAGAACTTAGAAAAAAGATGCTGCAGCCAATGAACAGCCAGCGGGGGCTGCAGGACGACTCAACCTCCGCAGACAGTTTCTAATGTTTATCAGACAATAAATACTCAAGATTTTGCTTTAGTATAACTCACAACAAGTTTCACACACCTTCTCCGGCCACGTTGAGTTGTTGACACTTAACAGTGGGAAAAGCGACACATGCGCTATTCACTTGTATAACTTAAGGGTGAATGGGTAATGTAGTTTCTGCTCTGGGTGGGATGAATTAGGAAGCTTGCATTGTGAAGGGCGCTCTGAAAATCGGCAGTGCAGGTGAAAGATTAAAACCTCTATTAAAACAGATGTCCAAATGAGCGTACTGGTATGCTACAAGCACGTTCTGGGCGCACGGAGAGGTGGCGGTACGCTCAAGAGCTATATTTGGAAGTGGCGTACCGGTGCGTACCGGCCCACTTAAAGCACTGGCAATGACTATACTTTGGAATTTTTTGCAGTCCACTTAGAATTCAACATGGAAATCATTTTTGTCTATTATTGGCATTGATTGTTTTGAAATTCAAATGGTACTTACATGCCTGTGTTTTTATTTCTGTAATAAATATGGCTTTCAAGCCAACAGTTAATTTGGAGGATATTGATGGTTTATTGCAGGTATGTTGTTTACATGAGAAAATCTGTGTTACAAGTTAAACAAAAATTCCAATAAACAATCATATTTTGAATTTAAATAGTTTCTTTGTCTTGAGTTTACATTAATTATTTACATTTTACATTTACATATCCAAAAAGTTTCAGTCTTTTAATTGCGATTAATCGCGATTAATCGCGATTAATTGTAAAAAATTGTGCGATTAATTAGTTAATTTTTTTTAATCGATTGACAGCACTAATATATATATATATATATATATATATATATATATATATATATATATATATATATATATATTCTATCTATAGAATGAAAACATTAATGAATTTGGAAAATATTTATTTTATATAAATATAAATGCAAATTATTTACTTTTTATTTGCATGAATACATAATAAATACTTGAATGTATTCATGCAAATAAAAAGTAAATAATTTGATAGATAGATAGATAAATAAATGCACAACAGAATTGCTGAAAATGTAACTAAAATTAAAAGTAAAACATTTTTTTTCTTTTTTTTTTTTAAATAGCAAAACCCTTAACCCTCGGTCATAAAGGGCTTTCCATTAGTTCTGCTCCTCTTCAGTGTTTCCATTCATTCATCTCTCAACAGCAGACCCAGAATATTGTCAAGACATCAATATCAATAATGTGAAACCCTTAGTTTGGGTTTGATAACTATATTTTCTAAAAGGTGTGAATCTCAAATTGTCCTCATTCAGCAGTTTACAGCTCAAAAATATTATATAGAAATGTTAAATGTTAAAATTCTGTTAGATTTATTTTATATGCTCTTTATACTCACTTCTGTAGTACTGTTAGATACTGTGCATACAGAAAAAGAGAAACCATGGATTTTTATTTATTCATTCATTTTAAATCTATTTAAAATATTTATTTATTTTACTAAAATGTATTTTAAAAATCAGACATAGCCACAGGGTTATTAAAAAATTATATACAATAATAAAAAAATATATAGGTATAAAAAAAACACATAATACAGAAAAAAATATATGAAAAAAAATTATTAATAAAAAGTATAATAAAATGTCATACTAAAATAACACTGGGTGACGCATGTGCATAGCTCATTTGCATTTTTCGTAAATTTCATATAAAAACTATGTTGATCTTGTCATAATTGTGTTTTTATTGGCTATGTGAGTGTGTGGTTTCACATCTAGTGTGTTTTAGAGCAGACTACATCTCTTTGGAAAGCTTGCTTAACGAGTCTTGATCTTTTCACATGGATTTCCTTGTTAGCACATTGAGACATTTTCAGATCTTGCTGAACTATGTCTGTGTTTGGAGACTGGAAACTCATTCCCTCTCATCCGTTTTCTCTTTACAGAGGAAGAAGCCAAAGAACTCGAGGAAGCCAAAGAATTAGAAGAAGCCATATCATCAGGTCAGAGGCTTTTGTAGAAATGTGTACTTAAAGTTACGAATTGAGAAGATTTTTAATGCTTTTGAAATAAGTCGCTTCTGCTCACCTGGGCTGCATTTATTTAATCAAAAACTGTAAAAAATTTTTTTAAATAATATTACAATTTCAAGTATCTGTTTTCTGTGTGAATCTGTGTTAAACTATAATTTATTTCTGTGATGCTCCGCTGTATTTTCAGCATCATTCCTCCAGTCTTCAGTGTCACATGATCTTCAGAAATCAGAATAATATGATGATTTACTGCTCAAGAAACATTTCTGATTATTATCAATGTTGAACACAGTTGTGCTGCACAATATTTTTGTGGAAACTGTGATGCATTTTATTTTACAGGATTCACCGGAAGAAAAGCATTTACTTGAAATATAAATCTTTTTTAACATTATAAATGTCCTTAATGTCACAGACATAAATTATATTTTAAAATAATGTCAAATAGAAGACATTTATTTTAAACTGTAGTAATATTTCACTGATTTGACTGGTAAATGCGAAACGAATGTGAAGAGTGTATTAATAGGACTCTTTCAAAACTCTTTCAGCTGAAATCCATATTTAGTGTATATATATATATTATATGTAGGTTCTCAAGATGGCGGTGCGTCCACATGCAGCGGGTTCTCTCTGTCCCGTCAGAACGGTGTTTTTGCATCTTTAAGTGCGCATACAGTCGTGAGTTTCTACTGGATGTCGACAGAACCGCATTTTTACAGTTAAACTCCGCACACGCAGAAAAGCTGCGGGATCTCAGTCTGCTACGGAGGCCTTCACCATCACTGACCCCTACTGCGGCATCTTGCCCACAGCGGAGACGCCACAAGCGGTGTGAGAGGAAGCAGAAGAGGGGGAAGCGTGGAGGTATCCGGGCTAGGCTAACGGCTAACCCACACAAGCCATCTATACCCACCATCGTACTGGCTAGCGTACGCTCTTTGGACAATAAACTGGACTACATTCGTTCGTACTTACGTTCAACTCCGAGGACTGTAAGAGACTGTTGTGTTTTTGTGTTCACAGAAACATGGCTCAGCAACAGCGTTCCAGACTGCGCTATTCAGTTTGACCAGGTGACGTGCTATCGAGCGGACCGAGCTCTCGTCGCGGGAGGAAAAACCTCAGTTTGCATCAGTGACGCGTGGTGCCGCGATACTGTTGTGATCAGCAAACACTGCTCACCCCTGGTGGAGGTTATGATTATTAAGTGCCGAACGCTCTATCTGCCGAGGGAATATACTGCTATACTGCTCATTTCAGTGTACATTCCCCCATTCAACATCATCAGCAACAGGAATGACGCACTTAATGGACTGTACCAGCACATCAGTGAGCACCAACAGCACACACAGGTGCTTTTCTCATCATAGCTGGGGATTTCAACCATGCTGACTTAAAGATTGTTTCCAAAAATACAACAACACATTAACTTTCCAACACGAGGTAATACAATTTTGGATTTTGTTTACACCACACAAAGAGGAGCTTACAAAGCCCCCCCCCACCTCGGAACCTCACTGTTATGCTAATGCCTGCATACAGACCGCTCATTAAAGTTGCCAAACCAGTTCAAAAACTGATTCAAGTGTGGCCAGAAGAATCATCAGAGGTTCTTCAAGACGGCTTCAACACAACTGACTGGAATATGTTTAAGCAGGCTGCCACATACACTAACTCCACTGACGTCCAGGAGTACTCAGAGACTGTCACTGCCTACATCAATAAGTGTATTGATGATGTAACGGTAACAAAAACCATCACTGTCCGGGCCAACCAGAAGCCATTGATGACAGGGGAGGTCTACAGACTCCTGAAGACACGGAACGCTGCCTTCAGAGCTGGAGATGAGGTGGGCCTGAGAACAGCTAGGGCCAACCTGTGCCGTGGCATCAGAGAGGCTAAGAGAACACACTCCAGGAGGATAGTCCATCAATTCAGCGACAGCAGAGACACTAGGCACCTGTGGCAGGGGATACAGACCATCACGGACTGAGAGACTGTGCAGCAGAACTCACTGATGTCTTCACAGACATTTTCAACATCTCACTGGCTGTTGTTCCCACATGTTTTAAAACTACCACCATAATTCCAGTCCCGAAGAAGCCATCTACATCCTGCTTCAATGACTACCATTCTGTTGCACTTACCCCCATCCTGATGAAGTGCTTTGAACGGCTAGTCATGCACCACATCAAGTCAGCTCCCCCTCCCTGGACCCCTTCCAGTTTGCATATCGCTCCATCCCCTCGACCGATGATGCCATCGCCACTGCCGTCCACTCAGCACTCACACATCTGGACAAAAAGGACTCATACATCAGAATGCTGTTCGTAGACTTCAGTTCAGCATTCAACACAATCATCCCTCAACAGCTCATCTACAAACTGGTCCAGCTGGGGCTCAACACTTCGCTGTGCAACTGCCTGTTGGACTTTCTGACTGGAAGACCTCATGCAGTACGGGTCAGCAGTAACACATCCAGCACCATCACACTGAACACTGGGGCCCCCCAAGGATGTGTGCTGAGCCCCCTCCTCTTCACTCTGCTGACCCATGACTGCACACCGTCACACAACTCCAACCTCTTCATTAAGTTTGTGGATGACATGGTCATTAGCAACAAAGATGAGACAAAATACAGGAGTGAGGTGAGCCACCTGGCTGGGTGGTGCAGTAACAACAATCTGTCTCTGAACGTGGAGAAGATGAAGGAGATTGTTCCTCTGACCATCAACGGTGCGACTGTGGAGAGAGTGAGCAGCACCAAGTTCCTGGGTGTGCACATCACAGAGGACCTCTCCTGGACTGAAAACACAGCAGCACTGGCCAAGATATCACAACAGTGTCTCTACTTCCTCCACAAACTGAGGAGAGCCAGAGCCCCGGCCCCCATCATGTACACCCTCTACAGAGGCGCCATCGAGAGCATCCTGACGAGCTGCATCACTGTGTGGTATGGCGCCTGCAGCGCGTCCTGCTGAAAGACTCTGCAACGCATAGTGAGAGCAGCTGAGAGGATCTTTGGTGTCTCTCTCCCCTTCCTTCAGCACATTTATGGAACACGTCTCACTCACAAAGCCCTCTGGATCGCAGGTGATCCCACCCACCTGTCACACAGCTTCTTGAGTCTGCTGCCATCAGGGAGGAGACTGCGGAGTCTCCAGGCCAGGATCAGCAAACTGAAGGATTGCAGCTGAACTCGCTCCCGAACTTGCCCACCAGTCCCCCCCCCCCCCCATCCAGATCCCACATCCCCTTGTCCTTCCACCCCACACTAACATACAATGACATGCACCAGTCACTTTGTGCAGCATTGGTCTGATCACTACCTCATTCAGCATGGAACTGACATCATTCTACCACCTCTTCAGTCAAATAAAATAACTGCTTTGTCACTTTAATCAGACTGAATAACTTTTTTTTTCCACTACAATCTTTATCTGCACTGTTTGTTCACCTCACTGGTTTGCACTCTATCTGCCATGTGCCGTTTGCCGTTTGCCATCTCTCACTCTCTCTCCTCAGGTGAAGGCCAGAGTCCAGCTCGCTCCCCTGTGGCTTTAATGCCATTAGAGATTCATTTGACTCCTTTAGTCTGATTGAATTGTTCAGCCTGAGCAGCCGTGAGCAGCAAAGTTAATGCTATGAGATTTTAATAAGCAGGCAGGTGAAGAGGGTCAGAGAAAGAGGAGAGAAAGGCCGAGGGCAGAGACGCAGAGACAGATGTGTGTGTGTGTCGGCGTGCGTGTGTGATGTGCTCTCATGAATATCTCACATGTGACACATGTCAGATGACGTTTCGACAGGCTGTGAATCCCTCATTTCCACTCTTAACGAGTCATTATAAGGTGTTTCACCTCGAAATCTGATATTTGGCACACAGAGATTCACTGAGAGTTGAGCAGACATGATGTTTGTTGTAGATGCATGGTCCTATTTTTTTTTCTTTCATAAACTTAATGCAACAGATGTCCTTATTTAATTGCAAAATATAAAAGAAAGTTGTTGGCATGCAAACTTTTGGCATTTTGTAAACATCGTTACCACATCCAACCTGGTAAAACCCTGTAAAAAAAAAAAAAAAAAAAAAACATAAAAAATATTTTTTATTTTAACTGTCCTGGTTTGTTTTTTGCATCAGAAACACTTTTTTCCTTACATTTTGCGGCTACTTAAAACCTCTCTAGCAGCTTACACAGAATTTTTAGTACTTGAATTTAGTTTGTATTTTCTGCTGCTGCAGTGTTGTGGACCTGCAACCAAAACGCAGCGTTGTGTGAAACACTTTGTAGGGTTTCTTCATTTTCACAGGCTCTTCCTTCCTCACCATCTGCTGCTTTCTCTTCAACAAACTGAAGATTGTCCTGATCTGGCGCATGCGTACAGTAGTGTCTGCTCACTGACACGGTCTTCACTCTCACAGCCTCACTCAAGGCTGAATCTGAAAGATGGATGGCTTTTATCACAGAGCTGTTAAAGATTAAAACCGACAGGCTTAGCATGCTATTCTTGCCTTTTAGAGCCAATGGATAAAAGTCATTTAATCACATTTATTGACTGTTTCAGTTTGAGGGGAGAAATATTCATTAAATTAAACCATTCAAGGAAGGATTTGCAATTACTAAAATGTAAACTAAACTGGAGCGCAAAGCCAGTCATAAGTGTACATTTTTCAAAATTGAGATTTATACATCATCTGAAAGCTGAATCTTTCCATTGATGTATGGTTTGTCAGGAGGATAATATTTGAAAATCTGGAATCTGAGGGAGCAAACAAATCTAAATATTGAGAAAATCATCTTTAAAGTTATTCAAATGAAGTTCTTAGCAATGCAGGTACTATATATTTACGGTAGGATTTTTTTTTTTTTTTTACAAAATATCTTCATGGAACATGATCTTTACTTAATTTCCTGATTTTTGTCATAAAAGAAAAGTGGATAATTTTGACCCCTACAATGTATTTTTAGCTATTATTAAATTCAATTTTAAATTAAATTAAATTAAATGCATGAATTTAGCAGACGCTTTTATCCAAAGCGACTTACAGTGCATTTAGGCTATACATTTTTACCTATCATGTGTTCCCGAGGAATCGATCCCCCAACCTTGCGCTAGCTTGCTTGCTAACGTAATGCGTTACCAGTTGAGCTACAGGAACACTATTACAATTACATTTAGTTATTTACATGTGTAGCGTTACGAAACTTCAATTGTGTGAAAGACTTAAAGACTTGCTGTAAATAACTCTGATCAGCTCTGCGCCCACACACACACACACACACACACACCTCATAACAGCCTCACATTACAGTCTTTTCAGCTGCTGTTCCTCCCCCGTACAAATATATGAGCAGAACATTCAGAAGCGCAGTCGCCTCGAATCTTAAAACATACAATCATTATCTACAGATTAGTGAATGTAGATCATCTCTTGAACCATGACCCGGTTCATGTAGCGGTGTGTAAAAACATAGATGAAACCTATTGAAAATAGGACAATATCTTGCCCATACAAATGTGTATGTTTCTGTATGTGTAATACATTTTTTGGACATATGTCATGTTCATGTATCCATCCCAAAAAAAGTAAATATAGAAGACATGTATAAAAAAAATATACAAAAAAATATAGAAACATACAGGTTTTTGTATATATGACATTTTAATAAGGTTTGCATGTATAAATAAAATTATTAATATTTAAATATAAATATATTGTTGCTACATAATACATTTAAATAAATCTTGCACATGTACTTTTCCAAGCCATGGTTATTATTGATATTAACATATTACATATTAATATTTTTTTTTTTTGGTTTAGTTTAAGATGAATTAGTAAAAGTCAATAAAATAAATAAATAATAATAAGTCAGAAAAATAAAACTGTAAAGAAATAAAAACTATATAGAAAATAACCTAATAACATGAACAAAACACAACAAAATAATAATAAAACTTTACCTAAAATAAAAAATGTATATATAAAAAATAATAAAGTCATAAACAGTATATCAGTGATACTAAAATAACACTTTTCAAAGCGTTCAGACTCTTATAGTATGAGTTTTGCATGGCTGATGTTTATAGAGACAGAAGAGAATATACGTAACACACATTATTCTCTCCCGCTGTAATTTTTATTTATGTATTTGTTCTCCATTGACGTCATCATTATAGATTTTTTTCATGCCAATCATGCCGTGTCTGTCTGACATGGGATTGCAGCTGAGCTGAGCTGAGCACCCCAGGGATCTCCATTCATCCGGCTCTGTGTGGCCGTGTGTTGGTGTTTACATGTATTGTGCTGTGTTGCTTGCTCACAGTTAAATGTCATATTGTGTGTCACCTCTACAGAACAGCAGCTGAAAGCACAGGTCTTGTGTTTGAGTGTTGGGCAGGTTGTAATGATGTTGGGTGTGTAGACTGCAGTTTGCTCTCTGGGGAGCATGAGCCTGAGATGGTTGTTACTAGCTCAGACCAGCTCAATACTGCTTTTTTACTTGCCTTGAGTTCTTTACCTCTTCTTTTTTTCCACGTCCTTAAAGACAACTATTTTCTTCTCTTTTTGTTTCAGCTGCAACACCTCTAAAGAGCTAAAGTTGGAGACCACAGGTAAGGCTCATTCAGCTCTGGCCAAGATACTCTGCTGTTTTACTGGTAAATCTACGACTGTTTTTCAATTTTCAACAAATTGTCTTATTTTTATTTATTTACTTTTGAAAATGTGTTATTTCTTTCTGCACCTTCTCTTTATTTAAAAAGAGTTTATCAAAAAGGTTGCAGGTTTTATTAAAACATTAAAACATTCTGGCAAATTATAAATCCTAACAACATGGTCCATTTATTTGATTATTAATGTATTATTGTAGGAATATATATATATATATATATATATATATATATATGTGTGTGTGTGTGTGTGTGTGTGTGTGTGTGTGTGTGTGTGTGTGTGTGTGTGTGTGTGTGTGTGTGTGTGTGTGTGTGATTTCAAAGATTCTGGAAATGGCCCATATTATGTGCAAATACAGTTATGGAGAATTTCTGGAAAAACAAACAAAAAAAAACTATATATATATATATATATATATATATATATATATATATATATATATATATATATATATATATATATTTATATTACATTTTAAATGCACTGATTTAATTACATATTTGTACAATTCTATATATATATATATATATATATATATATATATATATATATATATATATATATATATATATATATATATATATATTATAGAATTGTACAAATATATAATTAAGTCAGTGCATTTATAATGTAAAATATTTATGAATAATTTATGTAAATTTACAAACACACATTATGTATGTACAGTATTATACATATTTCTATAGGTTTGATACTTCAGAGATTATGGAAATGCCCCATATGTTGTGTGTTATGGGAAACTCATACGGATAAATGAAAGTCATTCCTACAAATTCTTACAGTATTGTTTTAATTCAGCTTAAATTCTCAATTCTGTATCCTGCTGCCTCAATTGAAATTCAGGAAGTAGATCTGTGATTAAATGCCATTTTAAGTTCAATTCTGAATGGCACACAATCCTGTCTGTGACAAGTGTTTTCGAGCAGCATGCTCTACAGCTTTCTCCATTTTAATAAAGCGTCATTATCTTTATGCTGTGAAGGATGTTCCGAAGTTCCCATAGTCTTGACATTCTGCTACAAATGATATCCACCAGGTCACTGGTTGCCATGACAAATTCATTTCAGTGTCAAGTCATTAAAGTGGCCCGGTGGACTCTCCTCTGCCCTACCATGCTAAGCCTGATTACTGCTAATCACCAGCCCTTTGAATCATTACAAAGTCTGACACAGGTGCAAACGTATAGGGACAGGGTTGCAGGAAAAAATCTATTTGAAAAAGAGTGGGAGTTAGAGAGAACAGGGAGAGAACAGCCTGTTGCTAAGACAAGGAAATTAAACAGCATAGGTTGCTTTCCCAGACATGTAGGAGGCAGACTGACACTCTGGCATCAACAAGTCACACTATATTTAACTGCCACTCTCACTTCTTAATTACAGTGTAAAGAATAAGCTAATCCATCACTCGTGAGAAATTGGCATAGCGTTTTTAATGTCTAGGGACATTAGTTTGTGTTCTGACAAAATCACAAATATTGTTTATATCACAGAAAATTAAGTAGATATGTATATAATATTTAAAGTAACCAGGTTTGCTGAGATTTGGAATATTGCATTAACATTATCATCACGACTAGATGGTGTTTTCTAAACTCAACACAACAGTCTCTGTTTTGTTGTTCACTGTGCTGAGGAGGAAGACTGACCCAGTGCCCCTGGTGATGTCCAGTGTGCCCAAGGCAACCTGCACTGCTTTGTTTCCAGATCTGTGTTTGTTTGCACTAGGCTATTTTTGGAAATTGCATCATGAACTCTCGTAAAAGGCCTGAGGGCTTCCCTAGTTTCATAACATCATCCTCCTCTGCTGTTCTTCTGAGAACTGTGGGTCAGATTCATAGAAATTAGATGTTCTTGACCTGCAAGAGCGGTTTGGTTGTTAAGGAGTCTTTGTTGTGCATCATATAAGAATGAATCTTTATTCGGGGGAAATTATGTAGATGAATAAAGGAATAGTCTTTTTTTCTAGTGAGGATTTACAGTGGTGTCTGTGCTGTTGGTAAATATGTGAATACATTTTTCATGTTTGCTTTGCAGAATTAACATATTTTTGATATGATAAAAGGCTAATTTAGTTATTGATCTGATGTGACAGCTTAAACTTAGATTTTTAATAACAAGAACGGTCCAAGTATCGAGCTCTGGGGGTCTCCACATTATAGATGTGCATTTAGATTCATAATTGCCTGTTTAAATGTTTTATCCCCTAAATATGACTTAAATGAGACGAGGACCATCTCAGACAGTCATATCCAGTTTTTCCAGTCAGTCCTGATCCATATTGTGGTTTACAATGTCAAAAGCAGCATGAAGATCTAATAAAATCAGCCACTTGTATCTTTCATGAAACTGTACTTAGAAAAAATATACAAATCTTTATTTGGGGGGAAATATGTAGATATAGCGATGAACCTTTTTTTTATTCCATTAGAATGAGCTGCAGCTATCTAATGGTCTTTTTTTTTAGGGGAATATTGTTGATGAGTTGTGTACAGGTGGCCCTGCTGGTAAAGAGTGTATGAATTAACTTTTCTAAAGCTTGTTTCCATGCATAATTAATATGTTCTTCATATGATAAATAATGGACCAAATATTTTTTTTTAAAACAGGAGAGGTCCAAGGATCGAGCCCTGTGGGTCTCCACATAGTGGTCCATTTAGATTCATAATTGCCTGTTTATATGTAATAACCCCTAAATCAGCTGAGGATCATCTTAGAGAGTCTTGTCCAGTTTCCCAGGCTGTCTAGTTGCATATTATGGTTGTCGGTGAAAAAAGCAGCAAGAAGATCAAATATAAACCAGCTTTGATAAGATTCTTGAATGAATTTAGGCAAATGACATTTTGTGTTTACGAGTGCCATCACTGTGCTGTGATCTGAACAAAAAAAACAGATGGGACATTGTCCAAGTAGCCATTAGAGTTTAGGAATTTGTTGTGCTGATTGAAAACAACATTCTCAATGATCTTGCCTATAAAGGGGAGATTTGAAATAGGTCTTGTAGTTTTTATTTTTTATTACAAAGTTATCCAGATGGCTCATTTTTAGGAGCAACTAAAAACTGCAGTATTCAATACAAAGGAGTGAAGCCTGAAAGGAGCCATTTACTATTTTTTAATAGGTCAGTTACTGGACAGTGAAACACATTTTCAGAAAAGGATGTGGGCAGCAAGACAGCAGGACAACAGTTTAAAAATCATGCAGTGTTTTGTAGGAAATTGCCTCAAAACGAGACAAAGTGTCTAAATTATTATGTTGTTATTGTTGTGGGGGCCGTATAACCCCAGTGCTACATGAGGACATGCTGATCTCTATTCTAATATAAATGATTTGGTAAGTGAAAAACAATGCTAACTCATTGCATATGCTGTCAGATAGCAGATTATAGGCAACCTTAGTTTAGAGGGTTAGTTAACCTGTCAACAGTAGCAAATAAAGTGCAGCTATTGCAAATATTCCTGTTAATAATGTTTTTTTTTAAAAAAAGGTGTTTCTAGCAGTGCATAGTTTCATAAGCATGAAGACTGTCTTTGTCTCAATATTTTCATTTTCTTTTCATGTTTTATACTTCTGTTGTGTTTCTCAGAGAAGTTTTATACTTTCCTAACATTACTGGGGTATCATAGCTGGAAATTAAAGTATTGCTTATTATATCCTGTACAGTACATAGATGGAATCTGTATATATACAGTATATACTAGACTAGATATATACTGTGCAAAGATAGACACAACAGTAGATATACCCAGAATTAAATCAGTTTTAAATGAGGTTTATGTATTCCATTTACATTAGGAGTAATATTTTCATACTCATATTTATATAAATAATTATACATTTAATTTAAAGATGTATGGAAATTTCTAACTCATTTGACATTGATTTTTAGTGTTTTAATTTTAACATCATCCAGCCAAGTTTGTTTAATTTATTAAACCAATTGTTCTTTAATTTGCTCCACCAAATTAAAATATGTCAGAACAACTCAAATTTAATTTGTATTAAAAAAGAAAAGAAAAGAAAGAAACACTTTTATTAGTGTAACTTATGTAAATAGTTGGAAAAGTTTTTAGGATAATAAAGTTCTTTGAACATTTTTAAATAATTTGCTTGTATTCACATTTATTTATTTATTTATTTATTTTTTAAAGCAGATCTAATTTATAAGAGATAAAATGTCAGAGAGATTAGATTACAGCAATTAGAATAATTTGCACTGATTAATTGTGCACAATAAAAGCAGGGATGTGCATTAGAAAGTAGAATGCATTCATTTTGATTTAATGTTGATTTTAAAAGTGCTGACTTTACTGTATCTGTGTTTGGCCCTCAAGCCGTCTCAGACTGACGTCTAATCGGGAGCAGATTAGATACATGTGCTGTACGCCTTGAGTCGGCCCTAGTCGTTCTATCACTTATCAAAACACAAATAGAGGAAGCCACAGGCACATTGGGTTTCCGCTTGTTTGCAAACATTAGTGAATGTCAGTGCTATTGTAGCGGGGACCTGACACACATGGCTGAGAGCTGTTATCAGTTATCAGTCGAGCAGCGAGCGCAACAGCTCTCCAGTTTTCAGATGATCCTGTGAGAACACCCTCTACAGACTCTAGATGGAAAGCTTTTGTGATGCTTTCCAGGTGCATCATGTCTACATTTCTTTTTTTCACAGTGCTGCATTTTTTTTTTTTTTTGCACGATAGCATCATGGCTGCGACTCGATGAAGGTTGAGCTCTTTTTAGTCATTTTAGCTGCGAGATCCTCCATAGACACGATTTCTAGTTGACTCAACTACCTCTTTGAGTTTAACAATAACTGTATTTCAAAATATTTTCAAAATGTGCTCTTTTATAACTTCTTCAACATCACAAGAACACTGTATGATGGCAAGTCCTACATTAAGTATCATGTTACAGCTTTAAAAACAGATTTGGTCTCATTCTCATTCTCTCATTTAAGTCAACAGTATTTCTTCTATGTAATCTCAGTCATTCTCTGGTTGTCTTTTACCCTATTTAAATTCAGAGATGCAATACAATCTTCACTCATACTGCAGAATAAAGATGAATGCAGCCCCCAAAGAAAATGCAATATTGCCTTTTTTCTTCTTCTGTACCCTTCAATCTGAGGACTCCCTATCAGAAACACACACAGCCTCCTTTGAACCATAGCGGGCCTGGGGCAATTGTAACATTTTTATATAAATATATTTTCATAACTTGCATATTATGACAAAAACATGCATGTGTGCCAAAAGTAACTGAAACATAAATATACTTACAATGAGAATGACAGACAGATGGGTGGATGGACAGATAGACGAATAGAATGATAGATTGACAGATGGACAGACAGATAGGAGGATGGACAGATAGACGAACAGATAGACAGACAAGCAGACAGATGGACATATAAAATGACAGATAGCTGGATGGATGGACAGACAGACAGACAGAATGACTGACAGATGGACGGGATGACGGAAAGACAGATAAAATGATAGATAGATGAAGGGGCGGACAGAAGGACAGATAGAATGATAGACAGATGGACAGAAGGATAGACAGATAGAATGACAGAATGATTGACAGAAGGACAGATGGATGGGTGGACGGACGGGCAGATAAAATAATAGATGGATGAACAGGAAGACAGGAGAATAGAACTACTTATAGACATGGACTGATAGACAGATAGAATGATAGACAGATGGATGGAGGACAGATAGACAGATAGAATGATAGACAGATGGATAGATGGACTGACAGACAGACAGAATGATGGACAGAGGATGGACGGACAGAATGATAAGACAAACAGGTGAACGGATGGACAGATAGAATGAAAGACAGATATATATATATATATCCTTCTGAGCTTGTGGAAGAGCTTTTAGTGATGAGCTTTGATTCATCATGTTACTTTCTCATCACCACCAGTTTTGGTGGTTATTAGTGCATTACAATGGTTCAAAACAGATATTAGTACTTCAGTATGTTGGTTTATTAACATTAGATCAGTTAGTGAAACCAGTATTTTATTGTGAATTTAAGTTAAGTCTGTAAAACCTAAAATGTTGCTACCATATTTTAACAGTGAAGTTCTGGCAACCACAGCTGCCGGTATTTTACCGTAAATGTCAGTTATGTTTTTTTTTTTTTTTTTTCCTACAGTGCAGAATGATAAGACAGACAGGTGTAGGACGGACAGATAGAATGATAGACAGATGGACGGATGGAACTCATGGGACTCTGATTCAGCCCAGGCAGAACACTGTAAATCATTCAGCTGATAGATTGAAGGTACTTACTGGGAAACCGTGGAAAGGTCACAAAGCAAGACGAGTGGAGATCTATGGTGAAAACTTACAAAGATCAATAACTGAAAAAACAAAAATCATCCTTTAATCCTAGACACTAAATTAGTTTGCAAAATTAGTATATAAAAAGTACAAATTCAAGTGCATTGCTATATATTTCCTTGTATATACTGATTTGCATCTCAAGAAACATTATTATCAATGATGCAGAAAGTTGTACTGCTTCGTATTTTTTTGTAGAAATCGTGATGCACTACTATTCAAAAGCTTGGGGTAAGAAAAAAAATACTTTTATTCATCAAGGACGCATTAATTTGTTTAAAAGTAACAGTAAAGACATTTATAATGTGAAAACGATAAATGCTCTTATGAACTTTCTATTTATCTGTGAATCCTGAATGTATCACGGTTTCCACAAAAATATTGGGCAGAGCAATTGTTCTCAACATTGATGATTATCAGAAATGTGTGTTTCTTATATTTTATCGTGGAATTACATTTACATGAAGGGTGATCACAATTATGTTCAAAATACCTATTAGTTTACTCGAACGGTAATCTACAAGTAACCGTTTAATCGTCGGAAGGAATGAAAGTGTGTTTGTGTGTGTGGCATCTGAAATATGCATATCACAGATAGTGTGAATACTGTAAGCTGTTAATACGAGCGCCAGGAAGACACCTCTTTATGCTTTACACAGCGTGAAACAGGCCTACATTAGGAAGCGTGATCGTACGCTGTTCCAAACATAGCAGAGAGATCTTTATTGCCAAGCACCGTGAGTCTAAGAAATACATCAAAGTCTAATCTAAAAAACAACCAGCTCCCTCTAGCAGTTCAGAAAACAGATGATGATTGGAAGAAGGGAGACCGAGAGGATGAGGAGGAGAAAGAGAGATGTAATTGCAGTCGCACACACCCAGAGCCTTTACTGAAATAGCCTTGCAATTTTCAAGACAAGTAATGCAGTGGTCCAAGCATTTCCTCAAGCCCTCTTTTTTAATCTCAAGTCATTTACTCAGTTTTGGCTTTTTGATGACCATAGACTGAAACTTTCACTGCATTTGCATCCCGGTCATCATCAGCTGCATCGGTGGTGATCAATTCTTTCTAAAACGTTTACCATAATGCAGCATGCAGAAGATCTGATTTCACTTGTGATACAGTATCACAGGAGATTTTCCTCTTCTGCCTCTTTGATATTCAGATACTGATATTTTCTTATTAATGCATGTATTAATGCATGTGTCTTTTATTTTGGACAGAGTGTGTATACATAAATTAATTTCCTCATGGGTAACACTTTATAATGACTGCACACTATTAATCATTAATTAAGCATTAGTAAACAGATAATTCATAATTTATAAAGCATTAATAGACAGTAATAAGCAGTTTAAGTACAGATATAAATGCTTTATTCTTGATTTAAAAGTGTTTAATAATTGTGTTTTCATACTTTATTCATGATCAATTTATCATTTCTCAATGAAGTATAGCATTATTTACAAACCAGTTATTTAGGAGTTGCCAGTGATTCATAAGATCAAAAGAAATGTAGTAAATTGAGGTAGTTATAAAGCATTTAGTAGTGGTCAGTTAACTATTTATGTAAACTCATCTAAAGTGAGGACTACTTATGCCTTGTAAAGCATTTATAAAGGATATTTAAAGGCTAAGTTATCTACTAAACAAAAAACGGAAACAAACACAACACAGTGATACAGAACATAGAAATATTAACAGCCTTTAAATCTCATTTGTAAAAGCTTTACAAGGCATAAATAGTCCTCACTTTAGATGAGCTCACAAAAATAGTTAACTAACAACTACATATGTTTAATAACTACCTGAATAAACCCTGAATTACAGTAGAAATACATGTTAATAAACCATTTATTAACACTATAAGGAACTATTACTATATGTCTGAATAAAAAGATGTATGAATGCACATTCAAATAGTTTATTAATCATTTACTTACAATTTCTAAGTGATCTTATGAACCACTGACAACTCCTTAATAACTGATGTGTAAATAATGCTATACTTAATTTAGAAATGATAAATTGATCATTAACAAAGTATGAAAAAACAATAATTAAATACATTATAGATATGCTTTTAAATCAGGTATAAAGCATTTATATCTGTATTTATAAACCGCTTATAAATGTCTATTAATGCTTTATAAATGATGAATTAACTGTTTCCTAATGCTTAACTAATGATTAATAGCATGCAGTTATTATAAAGTGTTACCGAGACATTTATTATTTAGAGATGTTTTAGAGTTTTTTATAAAGTTATAATAGACCAGGGGTTCCCAAACTTTTTGATGAACACATTTGATGAACCACTAATGAGGAAGCAATTTATTTATTTAAATATTAAAGCAGCTTTATACATTTTCCTGCTTAAAAACCCATTTAAAATTAGAAAAAAGAAAAAGATGATAAAAATAGCAAGTATGTTTGTGTATATATATATATATATATATATATATATATATATATATATATATATATATATATTACACATTAAACAAATAATGTTTAATGTGTTAAATAAAAAGTTAATGATTACTGAATTTACCATTATGAGAGTTTGTTAGTTTTCTAAAAATTAAGCATTTCCTTGAATATTCTAGACCTAAGAGTAATAATTAATTAATTAAGCAAATACAAAATCATCCAGATTAATTCTTTGTCAACAGGATGTTATAAAAGCATTCAATCTGGGCATGGCTTGATGCCTTCCTCTCTTCATTCTTCATGTTTTGGACATTGTCATGACATTTGTGGTCTAATCGTGGTCCCATTATATCTGTTTTCAGGAATGTGTTGGCAACAGTAAATGGTGTGAGCAGTGTGTGTGTGTTTCTGGTTATGCGTATCTAAAAATAAGCAGATCCCATGGCACTGGTACTGTAGTGTTCTCCGTTTCCGCTGTGAGAGAGAAATGATGTTCAGCCCAGCGCTTCAGGACTTCATATGAAACTTAATGGCTGTCAGAGCGATGCCTTTCAACAGACACAGCCGATAGCGGCAATTAGTGGCAGATAATGGCTCGCCCGCCCACACCTTAAGTAGTGCACTAAAATATTGATTTAATTCCCATCCTATATATTCCCTTAACCATTTGCTGTCACCCTAAAAATATCTCAGGTCATGGCAGGCTGTCCATAGAGCTGCCAGTGCTGAAGAGTGAAGGAGAGAACGAGGCTCTTCTGGACGGAGGTTTACAGTAAAGAGAGAGAAGAGAGTGTTTCTATGAGCGTCTGAGGAGGACCGTGCTGGGAAACACTGGAGGAAGAGACGTTCAGAGACGTTCAGAGACGTGAGTGACCTAATGAGGGAGAAGACGAGACCTACATGATGCATAATCCATTCTTAATGTGGACCGAAAGCAATCAGGGAGTCAACTCTAGGGCTTCCCTTCGAGAAACAGGAGTTCACTTAGTGTATCAAGCTGACGGTCAACAGTTTGACCTTTTGACTTAAAGACAACATCGAGAGCAAAATGACTTATTTTAATCACAGTTAAATGTAAGCCATGTCGCCGTCTTGAGTGTAAACTAGTATTTCAGAAGCCACTTCTGGTATCAAACCCTGACGTTTTCCACACGGCTGGATGCACAGATCACAAAATGTACACCTGTCTCGTAAGTGAAAATGGAGTCGCACCAAAAAGTTCACGAAACCAGAACTGGAAGCTGTTGCTTTATTGTTCCTGCATTATTAATGTCTGTTGAGACACGGAGCCCAGAGGAGGGACAGCGACAGAGAGAGGAGATCAATGAGCGCTAATGAACACTCCTGCACTCATCCCAGCCTCAATCACATCACCAGCCTTAGGGGCCAATTTAGAGCCATAGATTACCCACAATGCCAGGCGTGACACACGCAGCAGCTAGTTTAGCGGCTGTCTTCTCGTGCAGATCACCATAGGTTCGCTTTAGAGTTTCTATACACACAAATACTCAAATTCATACCTGTGTTTGTTTATATAGCACTTTAACAAAAAATACAGATAAGCAACTTACACCCATTAACACAGGAAACAGTCTAAATGTTATAAAATGCATCAATTAAGAAAAAAGTGATATTTTCAGCAATAGATCAATTGAGTTCAAATGATGTTCTCATCTAATAGTGGCATTGCTTTAAACCAATATTACTATTGTCATTACCAGGAAAATAAAAAAATAATAATAATAATTTACAGTTAAGCAATAAATGAAAACTCACTGTTAATAATAATCAAGTAATATTGATGCATTACTGTAATGATGATTTTAGCGGAAAATGCTTAATTGTCATTTAAAAGGTTTCCAAAAAGAAAAATCTTCTTAATTTTATTAGTCACTTTGTAATTGCATGATCATATTTTGCTATCATATGAATGAGTGAATGCAATTAATATGCATTGAAGCAAGGGTCAACTAAAGAATGAAGCAGGATTTGAACCAAAAGCTATTGTTTTACTGATTAAACTCGAAATGCTATAATGCTATGATAGATTCTCCTCTGTATTGCTGTTGGGGCATGTTGTCACAGAAAGCTGTGTTATTGTTACTGTGTTAACAACAACAACAACAACAACAACGACAAAACCTCACTTTGACAATGCAATGCTTTTTAAATGAAAGTATTTTTACATCTTGGTCATGTTTGTTGTGCTGCCTTTAATACATGCTATTTAAATAAATAAAAAATTTTGTTGCTTCAAAATAACGAGAATTTAATGAGAATCACCATTAAGAATACTGAGGATTATGGAAATCATTAAAAGTAAATGGATGCATTACTGTGATGACGATTTTTGGGGAAAATGTTCTTAAATGTCATTTAAAAATTATTGCAAAAAGGCAAAAAATCTAAAAGTCTTTAAAGAAAAAATATGCTAATTCAAATGTGTGATTTTGGGCTGAAGTGTGCTTGGCTCGTGAGCTCTTGTAAGGCTGGATGGCTTGTTTTCCCCCATCATTCGGTCTGTGTCCGTGAAATGGTCAGCAGCTCTGAGCCTCAGGCCGTCTCTGTCAGAAACACTAAATATCTCACACACATACTGTCCCTACAGAGCATCTTTGTCTGTTAAAGCGTCTCTCACACACACACACTAGATCTCCAGTCCGGTCCGACGGGAGCGTCGTCTTCTGCTTGTCTGTTAAACCATCGTTTCCTTCACATGAACGCACACATTTCTCTCCTGTGAAGCGCTGCTCTTCCCATCAGTCCCTGCTGGAATCTGGCCTGAATGTTTTAGTTGTTGCATGATTTATTAAACTTCCTGTCTAATTCATTTGCTTAGGTGCAAGTCATTTGGTAGTGCTAAATAAACCTGTGTTTACTCTTGTACTCAGTTTAATAAAAGTTAAAGTCAGAGCAGGTACTCTCGGCTAAACATCAAGTTGATTCTGATTCATATTTATAATGTGCTTTTTTGACAGATTGAAACCGGTGACTCTTTGTGCACTGTTGTCACTGAAGCTATATGGAAGATTGTATGTCAACTTTTTTTTAATCTAAATTTTAATTGCAATTGCATGCATAGAACTCAATAATGTATAAACTTGCAACTCTGAGAAGAAAAGTTGCAATTACCATTTTTTACGTTTTATTCAGTGGCAGAAACAAAACAATCTCAGAATTCATAGAAAAACTTGCAATTCTGAGAAAAAGAAAAAAGAAGAGAAAAAAAAAAAACAATTGTTAGATATAAACTAAAGCCACTTTCACTCTGCAATTCTGGAAAGTACACGGGTAATGTGTCCCGGGTTGCTAGATTTTGCCCCTTTCACACTGTCAGTGATTACCCGGACGGAATATGTGCGTGTGTTCACACACAACCCGTAAAGGTCCCGTACTGAGGATCAGGATTTGATATGTAATCTACGTTTTGAAAGCGCTAGGGATGTTAACTTTCATTTTAGCTGGTAAACATGTTCAACTTCAGCATGGATAGTGAGGAACTAACTGATCTCTGCTTCATTACAGTTTGCACAAACGTTGATCTGCCTTCAACACCCAGTAAAAGAGTCGTACCCTTTACGTAATTAGTTCTGGCTTTTGTTCACACCGAGCTCGTTCTGGGACTGAACCCGGCAATGTTACTAGGTCCCCATCCCATCATTGATTCTGGAATCGATCCCGGGACGTGTTTGTGTTCGCACAGGAGGCGATCCGGCAGTTTTCCGGGACCAACGTGCAGTGTGAAAGGGGCTTAAGAATTGTCAGATGTATCTCAAATCTGAGTTTCTGAGTTTATCTCGCAATTCTGAGAAAAAAAGTCTAAATTACAAGAATTGCGAGAACAGAAGTGTTCATAATTTTAATGCATAATTATGTGTCATAATTGTGCATTAAAAGTTGCAATTACCTTAATTTTATATTCCATGCAGAAAAAAATCTCAATTTCAAGAAACAAAGTCCAAATAGTGAGATATAAACTCATAACCGTGAGAAGAAAAATAACTCAAAACTGTGAAAGTTGCAATTACCATTGTAATGAAATGTGTTTGTGGTTTAAGGTTATAAAAACACGTTATTCTCCTCATACTTTACATTATTGTTTCTCCTCTATGCCCAGCCTTCTGAAACGCGTCGATTTTTACACGGCTCATCATTCTGAAATTGTTATGAAACTTATCATTATGTGATGCATGTCCCGGCACGGCAAGACAAAACCAATAAAACACATTACAAATGAAGCATTTGTTTCATCCAGTGGGGACATAATTACTGATTATAAATGACTTATACTGTGTTTTTATGCGTTGCATTGCATATCGCGCTGCATAAACATAAAACCATGTCTGCGTTTGTGATCAGAGAAACAACAAACAACAAGCTCTACTCTACACTGCTCAAAACTCACATCTGAATTATCAGTGGCAAATCCTTTAAATATGAAAACATACTAACAGACTGAGAGTCAGAAGCCCAAACTGTTCGACAGCTCACAGCTCCACTCAACGACAGCTGCCTTTTTAATTTTTTTAAAAACATTTTTACATTTGTCGTAGCCCTTGGTTGAGCCGTATTTTCAGAAATAATTTGCCTCCTTTTGTAATTTAAGATGGCAGCTGTGTTGATTACATTTATTTACTCAGGGCTAAAATATTTATTCAGCCAAAAATGAGTTTTGTTATCATTTATTCTACTTCATCTCAATATCGTTTGACCTCCGTCAAATCAAATGGAAACTGCACCGTCACAACTGCAAAATACAGTTTTAGATTTTATTTTTATAGTTTCTTTTTATTTTAATTTCAAAGTTTTATTTAAAATGTTACTATTTTTTTGTCATTTTAATCATCTTTTAATATGTGTAGCTTTTATTAAAGTGGGGGTGAAATGCTATTTCATGCATAATGAGTTTTTTACACTGTTAAAGAGTTGGATTCTCATGCTAAACATAGACAAAGTTTAAAAAATTAAGTTCCCAAAATACTCCTTCCGGTTTGTCACAAGTTTCAGAAAGTTTTTTTCGAGTATGGCTCTGTGTGACGTTAGATGGAGCTGAATTTCCTTCTATGGGTCCTGAGGCACTTCTGCCGGAAGAGCGCACGCTCCCGTATAGCAGAGCACTGAGAGCACAACAGACTTCACTGATCAGAGCGAGAGCGTCGCCAAATGTCACAAAAGAAGTGTGTTTTTGGTTGCCAGGGCAAGACAACCCTGCACATATTACCAAAAGAGAAACAGCATTAAGGGACCAGTGGATGGAGTTTATTTTTACAGAGCATCAACAGAGTTGTGCAAGTGTTTGTGTTTGTTCCCTGCATTTCGAAGATGCTTGTTTTACAAACAAGGCCCAATTTGACGACGGATTTGCGCATCGTTTATTTCTTAAGGATAATGCAGTCCCAACGAAAAAGGGTCACGATCGTGTGTTGGAACCGCAGGCGGTGAGTAAAACTGCTTCAAATATCTCTGCCTCCTTGTTAGTGCGTCCGCCTCCCATCAGAGACCCGGGTTCGAGCCCCGCTCGGAGCGAGTCGTTGCTGCTGCTGCTCTCGTTCAGTTTCAGCCTCTGGATCTGATTCTGGATCATGAATAAACGGCTGAATCTGACTGTAAGCCATAGTTTGTTTTGGATGATGGTTTTTTCCTCACGGTAATGTCACAGCTTCCAAACGCTCTCAACGCAAAAGCCTACTGGCGCTCGTGATTCTTTAGCTCCGCCCACTCGTCACGCCTCCAGTCGGTCGTGTTTTTCTGGGAAAAATCGGTACAGACTATCTTTCTCTTATGAATATAATAAAACGAAAGACTTTTTGGAGTAATGAAGGATGCAGTACTACTCTATAGGTACTCAAGATTAACAGGATATTGAGTGAAAACCATTTCACCCCCCCCCCCCCCCCTTTAAGTTCTAAGTTTCATTTTTTTATTTTTGTTTATTTAGTATTATATATTTCAGCTCTTCAGCCTGTTGTATGAAATGTTTCCTTGGCAAATAACTGAAATAAATGTAATACGTTTGTTTTTTTTTTTGTTTTTTTTGTTTTTTTTAAGTTCATGTGCATTTTATTTTTATTATGTATTATTTAGTTTTAGTTACCCGTAAAAATCCTTGGAATAAACACTTCAAGCTTCTTAAAAGCACCATAACATGATCATAAGTTGTTGTTCTTTACAAATCTGGACACAAAGTTATCACATGGCTTCAAAAAGTCGTATATATACATTTTATCATACATTTGCATGTTTTTTGAAGCTTGAATGAGTGAATGAACCAATGCTATTTTAGAATAGATATTAAAAAAAAAAAGTTTTTACATTACATTTTTAATTAGATTTTAATTAGATTTTTATTTATTTAGTTTGTTTTAGTGACTTTGTTGCATGTTGTTGTTGTTATTATTATTATTTAAATGTCTATGATTTTTATAACATTTTAAGTTTTCATTTTTTGAATTTGTTGCCTTAGCAGCCAACTGGTAGTTTTAAAAATGTATTTATTTATTTTAGTTTTATTATTTATAATTTAGATATAGATTAAAGAAAAATACCCCTGGAATGAACATTTAAGCTTCATAAAAGACATAAAAGTACCATTAAAGTATCACAAAAGTAGTTTAACCCCTTACTAGTAACCCCCCTTTTTTGGCATGGAGACCGAAATTACATACCCAAAATAAAAAGGTTTCTGCTTATGATTCTTTCTGACTAGATACATAATCAACCTTTGTTCACAAAGCTGACACTTTAAAGTTTACTGTTCAGGAATCAGAATCACTCAGACTGTTATGATAATAGAGATATATAAGCTCAAACATAAAAACAAAAATAAAAATATTAAAAATATATGTTTTAAATGTATTTAAAAAAATGTTGATGTAGGAAATGAGTTTGAAAACACAGTGTAGCTAAGGCCACAAGTCTTCCAAGACTTCATAAAAAATTTCATAATCGAATCTGTAAAACTGTGAATTTTATGAAATATTTTCTAAGGCCATGTCATGTGTGTTTTTAGAGAAGGCTAATCAGATTGATTTATGGCCCTTGTCATCTCTGTAAGATCTCACATGTAAACACTGCTGTGCTCTTTGTGTATGTTTCACTGTTGAAAACTGCCCGAATCATGATTGTATTGTTCTCACCAAACGGTTCTTTCACACCTCCGCCAAGTATGACACATTATCCGCATTATTCTTTTATCATTATTCTTTTGTTTTTATTCCACCTTTATTAGCCTTGATTGTGGTTTTTCAGGCTTTACAAAGCAACAAAGCAGCGATCTCACTTCAGTCTCTCTTTGCATTTAGCCCTTATTTATCAAAAGTCTTACTATAAAAATACAACAAAACATTTTCTTACGACCTTACGTGAATTATTGAGACAAAAATGCATTATGAAGAAGAAAAGCACCTGCTATTATTAGCATTGGTGCTAACTTTAGCATCAAGCTACATCTGACAATTTATGAAATTATTAGTACACTTTTACTCAAAACTCACTTTAAACCCCGATCGAGTGTTTATAATAACTTCCTTTAGCGATCAGGGGTGGAATTTGGTCGTTTACTGTTGTAAAAATATGTTATTTGTAGCCTTTTTCATCGCTGCACAAGTTAGCATTTCCGATGTACATTTTCGATTTTTTTTATAAAAACGCCCCAGATCAGGGCCGTGCGCAGACCTTTTGAGGGGCATGTGCTGAAACTGAAAAAGGGCACCCCCTCCATTTTTTATATCAATTATATATATTCTCTTTTTTAGCTATTCTCTTTGGTTTTATTAGCTAATTTGTATTATTTGATTAACATTATTATGAATGACATTGAGAACAGGGGAAGGTGAGCAATGAGTCAAGTATTTTTGACAAACTTTTTTGAAATATAATTTAAGTAATTATGTCCAACTTAATTCCAGATTATAAGAAACTATAGCCATACCGTTACTATAACATATCCAACATGTATCCGCCTACTAAAATAAAATAAGCCAGCAATGAAAAAATAAATAAAAATAGTGTGAAAAGTACAGTTGCAGTGAAAAGCATTTATGAAGGATCACGTGACACTGAAGAGTACTGATGTAATGATGCTGAAAATTCAGCTTTGATCACAAAAATAAATTACATTTTAAAATATATTCAAATAGAAAACAGTTATTTAAAATTGTAAACATATTACACTATATAGTATACCATAACATGATTAGCATAAATGTTAATAAATTAAGTGTATCAGCAATCATAAATCAAAGAAGACATTTCTTAGAAATATATGTTATCTAGCTGACGAGGATCACTCGTCGCTTTGTGTAAGTTCCAGTACGAAACAGCGCGGGGGTGCACCTGTTATGATTTTCCGATGGTAAAAACAAATTATATGCTGTTGTATTACTTATCAATATATAGTTTTTGACCAGCGAATGCGTTCAAATGTTATTTATTTATTTTTTGTCCTTCATTAAAACGGCGACGGCGCCTGCCGCTGCCAGCATCACATTACATTTTCATCTAACTACAGGTTAGAAAATAGTTTTTGTAGCTATATAGACGGAGCGCTCAGTTTTTCCTGTGGTAAAATGCATTTGGCCAAAATCGCATTTTATAAAAAATGAAATGCTACTGTATGCACAGGCTATGTAAGTGTTGGCTATGTATTGGCTATGACTAGATGGCAAATGCTAGCCTTCTCTCTCAGGCGACGTCCCATGTCTCAGTCAGTGAGTCAGTCAGACATCAAATAAATAATATATGAGCCTTAATAGACATAGTGTTTAGTAGTACTTATTCAAACAACAAGATATTTATTTACCCTTCGCAAAACTTTGTTCAGCTCAGCTGTTGTCTACTGTGCGGCTGCTGTGGAACTTCAGTTGATTAAATTAATATAGAGGGGGCGGAGTTATCAGCTTACTGACCGCTTGAGGATCGAATAAGATTTACACAAGCTCGTTTAAGAACTTTCATTTGCTAAATATTTGTAAAACAGACAGACAGACGTAAAGGGTGACCGATAGCATTGAAAAAAAAAAAAAAAAAAACACCACCAAAAAAAGGGCACTTCGGAGTGTAAGGGCAAAAAGGGCATGTGCTCTGCACAGGTTGAGCCCTACCTGTGCACGTGCCTGCCCCAGATCTCAAGAAATTCTCATACCAAGCTTTACTATCGTAATCGCGGGTTTATTATTCGGATATTTTGTGTGTACAGAGGTGTTTCAGTGTTGTTTTGGCCAGATAACTACCAGGAAGTGTGCAGGAAGCATGTGACACGATGGGGCGGTGTCCAGATATGAAACTCTAAGATTGACGTTTGAAAGACCCAATCAGAGTCTGAGTCACACACCGCACGAGCTGTGACTACTGCACGCACACACAGATCGCTGGGAGAGGCTGTTTATCATCTGATCGCGTAAATCCGTGGAAAATGAATAGAAATGACGATTCTGTCTGAAGAAATATGAAGTAAACATCAGTAAATATATCCATATATCTCCGCAGATATGCATCTTTGGTCTGTAAATCCTTATTGACGCTGTTCAGTGAGTCTATGTGAACACAAATAAACCGCTCTTGACGTGACTGAATATGAGTGAGTTGTGAATTTCTATTCAAAATGTGGCATAATACGGATTTATTATTTTGCACTCCTGACATAAATCACTAAATATCTGTCACTGCAACAATGTTTTATCAAAATATTGGTCAAATATCGAAGCTTGAGTCTTTAAACTTTCCATTGATGCACAGTTTGTCCAGATGAAGTAAGACAGTGATGTTTAATGTGCTGTGAAAGTGAAACAATAATAAACTGGGGCCGTCAGCGATGTTTGCACGCAAAGGGGTTAAAGACCAAAATTTAAGTCTTTATTCTTAAAACAATTTGGACATAAATGGAGTTTTCAAAACTGTAGCAGATTTGGTGGGAAAAGGCAACTTGAATGATTTGTTCTCAAACATGTGATTTGATTCTCATGAAATTATCAAGTTGCCGTCTTCATTAAATAATTGCTTAAAGGTGTGTATGACGTTATCATATCATTCAGAAGACTTAGAGTGTAATTATAGAGCACTTTTATTTATGTTGCTCTTAAATGTTTTTGAACGATGGAGAGGTTGATCTTACTTGGGATTTTGCTTTTGTGTTTGCCCACAGAAATGATTCATGCACTGCTAATCTTGACACATTCGAATAAATCATATTGTACTTTTAATTTGTTATCAGGATTAGCCGTTGATCGTCTACTGTGACCAACAATACAGCCATAAAACCACTGCATGTGTGATTTCATCCCACGAAGAATTTAACTGTAGATGTTCCTTTTTGAAAGGATTTCATGTTTCATATTCTAGTCCTTGAGGATGAAATGCTTAGTGATGAGGATCGAATGAGTGTCGTATTCACTCTGGCTTTGACATTCAGACTTAAATGAGTAACACTTTTCCCGCTGATTTCAAAAGCGAGCCAGTTTTGCTGCTCTGGAGGCAATGCATGTTGTAAAGTGATGCTTCAGCAAGTTAATTGTGCAAACCACATCCCATATTATCGTCATCATCACAGCTATCATTTACACTGCAACAGAGGGAACATGTTCACTAGACTGTAAATATATAAATAAGTATAAGTGTACCAGGGACAGGAATGAAATATGGCATTCCCATTTCAATGCAAATGAAGGAAGGGATGAATGCAGCGAGAGCGTCTCACCAGTGTTTCTGAGCTCAAAACACGCAGGAAATTAGTGTCCGGGCTGCAAATGAAACTGTCTGTCAGCATGAATCCGGGCAGAACGGAGGCGTCTTCCACTCTTATCGCTGCCTTTGCATTGTGTACGGATGTTTATTTGAGATTGCACTTCTTTTAATGCAGAAATGAAACTGCGTGACGGTCGGGGTGAAGGAGAAGAGCGGCCCACTAACTCAGAGCTTCATATACCGTCTGATCAATGCTTTTCGTTATTTGTCGCATCTGTTTAGACCTTTGCAGTCTGCCTGGTTCATTTGCAGACGGAGACGTGTGGGTTCTGCTGTGGAAATGTTGTGTTGTGTTGATTTGTGTGATAGATTACAGGAGCTTCTGCAGGTCTGGGAGACTGGAGCTGGGAGCTGGAGAGAGTTTTCAGAGCTAGTGCACTCTCTCTCTCTCTCTCTCGCTCTCTCTCGCTCTCTCTCTCTCTGTTTCTCTCTCGCTCTCTCTCTCTCTCTCTCTCTCGCATTTGAGCATCGCTGCTCATTCTGTGATTTCATGCAGTGTACTGAAGAAAAAAAAAGTAATTTTAATAATAAACTAAGACATGAAATTAACTAAAACAGAAACTAACATAAGTTCATTACTTTAAGTAAAATAAATATTAACTGCAATTAAAAAAATAAGAAAATAATAATAAATAAATAAACTTATTTTTTTGTTTAGTTATAAAATAATACAAATAATAAAGTAATAAAATAACTAAAACTAATTAATCTAAAACGTGACATAAAAAAATAAAATAAAATAGTTACAAACACACAGCAAAACGACCAACTTAAAATTAAAATTAGAGTGAAAAATAGTCTAATTCAAAAAAAAAACTTTAACAGTATATTAATTATATAAGAACTCTAGTGTAATATAAATATATTGTAAATTAATAATAATTATCCATCTAATATACATTTTAATATAATGTAAATATTTATGTAATATGTATTTATATTATCTGTAATGGAAAAGTTTTATTTTATTTTTAGCTTGAATTAATAGAAGTACATTGCTTTCAGGTACCAACATCTGCAAAATTAGACAAATGTTTTGTACTGTCACTGTATTTATCTGTAGTCAGCATAACTCTCTTTTTTTTGGTTATTATTATTATTATTATTATTATTATTTTGAATGACATTGTTAAATAAATGAATTTAGCACACACTTTTATGCAGAATGACTTGAATGCATCCAGTCCGTGCATTCCCTGGGATCTGAAGCCATGAGCTGCCAGTCATAGCGGCATGGTCCACTGTTTGAGATGCAGGACGGCCTAGAATCTCCTCATGCATGAACATCACTCAGGATTTTCCCTTTGCCTGCCATCAGATCGAATCTAATCACTCTCAAAACAAGCAGCACGGCTCTCTCAGTTAAAGAGGAGAGATTCAGGGAACCAAATGACTCCCGAAATGAATCCCGTCTGACCTGAACAGACTGCTCTGTATTCTCTGTTTTGCACCGTTCAGCTCTGCATCTCTTTAGAAACATGTATTCGTGCTTGCAGACATTACGTCAAGGGAATGAAATATGTAATGTTTCATAAAGATTGTTGTGGAACAATGTTATTTCAGTATCTCTGATATACTGCACTCTAACCCAAGTTGGGTTGTTTTCAACCCAGCAGTTTTTATTTTGGCAACCCAGTGCTGGGTCAAAAAGGGACGAACCCAATGCTGGGTTATTTTAACCCAACCAGTTGGTTTATTACGTTTAACCCAGCACCCACGAGACTGAAAATCATTCATCTGTTTGCTGAATCTCAACACACACCACAGGTCCAAGGCCGATTGACTCTAATTATGTATCTAAACCAACCAACTCACTTCTCCAGCCAGCGATATTGGTTTTGCTCAGATCTTACGGTCGCAGGGCCTTGTGTGTGACATAATGAAGTTCTGTCCAAGTTAATTCTCTGGCAGGTTTAATGGTGCGTTTCGAGCCATTCCTCGGGCCGCATTAGCAGCAGGGAAACGCTCCGTGGGGAATCAAGTGCAGCTCAGTGCATTAAAAGTTTGGACTCACCTGCTGTAATGGTTTAGGGGCTGCTGATTGGATGAGATGGGAACACTGGTGCCTAATGAAAGCCATCTAGAGCTGCCAGCCGTGCAACAGTCCGTTAAAAGAGTCTCATCACCACAAGAAATTAAAATGACATGAGTAGACTCAATATATATACAGGACATGTGCTCTTAAAGCAACACTACACTTTTTTTTTAAATAGGCTAATTTTCCAACTCCCCTGTAGTTAAACAGTTAACTTTTACTATATTTGTATCTATTCAGCGGATCTCCGGGTCTGGTGGTGGCACTTTAGCTTAGCTGAGCATAGATCATTGAATCTGATTAGACCGTTAGCATCTCGCTCAAAAGTGACCAAAGGGTTTAGATATTTTTCCTATTTAAAACTCGACTCTTCTGTAGTTACATCAGGTACTAAGACAGACGGAAAATGAATAGTTGATATGGTTAGGAACTATATTACTACACACTATACTAGTGTGTGTGTGTGTGTGTGTGCGTGTGTGTGCGTGTGTGCGTGTGTGTGTGTGTGTGCGTGTGTGTGTGTGTGTGTGTGTGTGTGTGTGTGTGTATACACAATGTAACAATAATAACGCTAAGTTCAGAGGAGACATAATTGATACGATGAACAGACTTAAGGCTTGGGAGTCAATCTGAGCCCCATCTTCAAGAATCGACTAAAACATCAATCTCATCAATATTCATTTGACCCTCTATCTCTAGCACTCTCTATTCTAATTATATTCTTTAAAAAGTGCCCCTTTTAGACTTGCATTCGGTTCATCTACTAAATGCTTGTTTTCTTACATAAATGTAAAAAATATTTTCTTTAGTATTCTGTCTACAGCAGAAAAGCAAAAAAAAAAAAAAAAGGCCTCTAACACTAGCTTACTCTCCCTCCGCCCTTTCTTATTTATTTAATTAATGTGTGTACTGTGTTAAGCTGACTGACATTGTGTGTGTGTGTGTGTGTGTGTGTGTGTGTGTGTGTTTCAGGTCGAGGCTGGACCATCAGTGATTGATATGAGAAGGAAACATCTGTCCGATTCAGCTTGATTTCAGAAGGGATTCAAACATGAAGGGATTTCACGCACGGATAGTAAAACTTTACATGTTGATGTATCATGTGATTCCCGGGTGCATGAGGGAAAGCGTATGATGACTGACTGACTACACGTTACACGACTGACCCGCTGATCTCCAACACCTGCCCGTCTCTTGTCAAACTCCCAGCGTCCCGTCTCACGTCCGTCGACTCAAACACAGCCAGCTGCAACTCATCACACATTGTGTTTTAGAAATCCAGTTTTTTTATGATGTTGTCAAGTACTTTGAATATTGCGCATACAGTATGTGACCATGGACCATGAAACCAGTCTTTAGTGTTTCAATTTTTAGAAAATGAGATTTATACATAATCTGAAAGCTGAATAAATAATCTCTCCATTGATGTGTGGTTTATTAGGATCGGACAATATTTGGCCGAGATACAACTATTTGAAAATCTGGAATCTGAGGATATTCAAATTCTTAGCAATGCATATTACTAATCAAAAATGAGGTTTTGATATATTTACGGTAGGAAATTTACTAAATATCTTCATGGAACATGATCTTTGCTTAATATCCTAATGATTTTTGGCATAAAAGAAAAATCTATAATTTTGACCCTTACAATGTATTTTTGGCTGTTTCTACAGATACACCCCAGATTCTTTAGACTGGTCTTGTGCTCCAGGGAAACATATTGGAATTCCAAATCTGTCAAAATAATTGGAGGCCTTATTGCAAACATGCTGTGCCTGTCTTTTGCACATGTATAAATTAAAATGGTTTTCACTCCTACAAGTTTCCATGAATTTCTGAACAGGAATGCATGTCAGATTTCCAGATTATTATACCACTAGTCACATGATCTTCAGAAATCATGAAAATATGATGATTTGCTGCTCAAGAAACATTTCTGATTATTATCAATGTTGAAAACAGTTGAGCTGCACAATATTTCTGTAAATACATTTTAATCTTCAGGATTCACAGATGAACAGAAAGTTCCAAAGAACAGCATTTATATGAAATAAATTCTACTTATATTTTATATTAACATTTACCAGACACTTATCGAAAACAACTTACAATGCATTTAGTCTACACAGGTCATTTTTTTACCGGTATGTGTGTTTCGTGGGAATTGAACCCACAACCTTCTGCGCTGATAATGCAGTGTTCTACCACTGAGCCACAGGAACACCAGTAACATCTGTGTTTTCTTTACCTCTGAGCACGAGCAAATGTCAGTGGATTAAAGAGAAGTTTTCTCCAGTAGTTCTGCGTATAATGTCTGTGGGTCAAGGGCAAAATAAAGCCTTCATTTAAATGCAATTAATTTAAAACAGCCGGAAAACTCTGTTTGAGTTTCAGAGTGATCAGAACTAATCAGCTCAACTTGAAGAAGCTGTCTATGTTTATTTAGAGAGCTAATGTCCAGAGATGCTTCAGCCTTGGCTTTTCTATTTCCATTTCCATTCTGAAGAATTATTTTGGAGATGAGAAGAACTGATGTCAAAGCACAAGACCTTTCTCAATGTGAAGGCAGTCACATGAGGGCAGCGGTTTCAAGAATAAGTGATGCAAACATTTCAGCCTGTGAGAAGACTCAAATTAGTGCAGTTTTTATTATTATAATTATTATTATTTGTATTTATTTTTTTATTGTGAGGCTGTCAATCAAAATCTTACATTTTTATTTTTAATACAATAATTATACAATGCTAAATAATATCTATATTTTTAATGTAATGATTTTCTTTTTTATGTATAATAATAATATAATTCAATAAATGTAATTAACCTTTTTATTTTTTATAAAGTTTTAATCTTTTTTTTATTTTGTATTTTTAGTATAATAATAATGCAAAAAATAAATAAATAAATAACACATTTAATCATGTCCCTTGACCCATACATAATTATTTTTCAATTGAAATGTTTCATGCTTGAGGCACCAAATCACTTCTCACTTTTTTCATAACCTTTTTTTTTTTTTTTTTTTTTTATGAAAAGAGCAAGCAAGCAATAAAACAAGCTGAGGTGAGTACGACTGAACTGAAGCAGCAGCACATGAGCAGCTTTATGAGATGCTCTATGTATAAAAATAGCAGCTGAACTCCTGGCTGTCTGGTCTCTCTTAAGGTGAAGAGTTCGGTCTCTTTCAGAGATGTGCTTCTTCTTTAATCCTAGATGCAGTGCTCTTCAGGATCATCATGTGCTCTGATACTAATGCTGAACTGACACTTCCATGAACCACAACACTTACAAACATCTCTCCTTGCTAGTAATCACCATCATTATTTGGTGATATTTTGTTGCTTGATGCATTTAATATTTATGTTGGCGAGCAACTATGAGTCATGCAAATTGCAAACAATAGTTCTGTTTCTGGTTTATGGTGTCAAGTATTGCATCACTGTTTTAAATCAAACATTCAAACTAATCAGATTTACTTAATGCCTCGTCTAAATTTTAACATCTTCATTTGCATTGTCAGCTATGAGCATAGATGTTTTCATGCTAGATCCTATAATTGGGAAATACAGCTGGCACATGCAATATTATTAATAAATGCAAGGAGAGGTGTGTGTACTGCAGCAAACGCAAAGCAAACGAATCCAGCCAATCAGTGCAAAGAATGAGACGCTGATGGCGAACACTAGCGACATGTGTGCATTGCTTTTGGCAGCTTGTGTTCATACTAATTAATATAGCTTTTGCTTTGAATTCATAATCCTAAAGAGAATATGAAAGGACACAGATTTAAGATTCATTAATGGTCCTCTGTAACCTGTCCGTTTGAATTGACTGTTTCCTTGTTGCCTACTGACTAAAGAAATAATGCAACAGGAGAAATGTGCATGATTATATCCTGATAGAAATGAGTAAATATGGCATTGTGTGTTAGCATGCAGGGTTTTCAGTCAACAGCTCTCAGTCCGAATTCATATTCATGCACAAACAGAAAGTGAAGAGAAGAGAGGGAGATAACGTTTACTTGTGCCTTATTTTCAGCGGCGCTTGAGCAGTCCGGCCCTAATTAAAGCGTTCCGGTCCACGGCACGGCAGACGAGATGCCAACAACAGGCCATTTCATTTCCTCCGGTCTGTTTAGACTGTGATTACAGCTGTTCACAATGGGCAGGGAGAGAAAACAGCAATAAGAGGAGTGACGTCTGATGGAGGGTTATAGAGATACTGTGGATCTGTACATGGGCTCGGGACGCTGTCCTACACACAACAGTAATGAGGCAGGAATGGCACGAGGATGAGCAAATAATGACATAACAATCACGGGACTGAAATCAGCACGTTTTCTTCTATAGACAATCTAAACGTATGCACTCTCAAAAAAACAAAACAAAAAAAAAGGTACAAACGCTCTAACTGGGGTAGTACCAGTCACACCTCTGTACCTAAACAGTCCACATTGGTACCTAAAAGGAACAAAAGTGTACCTTTAAAAAAAAATGTATCGCCCCAGTGACAGCTTTTGTACCTTTCTCTCTCTCTCTCTATTTTTTTTTTCTTCTGAGAGTGTGACAGGCTCCAAAAACATTGTGTGTGCAGCTGAAGAGATGCAAAGAAATCTGGATTTAAAAATAGTTACATCTGCAATAATTTTAGCTCCAGTTCCACCTGCCGCTTTCCGGATGTCTGTTTACTCATAAAAATGTGCATTATTTAAAGGAAAAGGTCACAAATAATAATAATAATAATAATAATAATAGAAACAACATTCTGAAAATATTAACCTCTGTTGGAGCTGATGCGTACAATATGGTGAAATTAATTATTTAATTGCATGACTTTTGTTGAACTTTACAGGTTTTCAGGTTGAAGAGGAAAATATAAAGCTAATATTATATATTATATGTTATATAAATATTATATATATATTTCTACTTAGGCAAGTAAGTCGTAAGGGTTCGGATCCACATCAGGGAGAGTAAATGATGACAGAATTTTTGTCTTTTCATCTTACACTCTAAAAGAATGCTGGGATGTTTTAACCCAACTTTGGGTCAAACATGGACTAATGCAACCTTTGGGTTAAATGTTTACATTTACATTTTTAACCCAAAAGTGTGGTCTGTCCATATTTGACCCAAAGTTTTGTTTAAAAACATGAAAGTGATATTCTGATGTGTTATGATGTTTGTGTGAGTTACAGTGTCTATCCGCTGTCATTATACGGTCATTTCTCTTTTTGAGGAAACTCAACATAAAGGTGATGAGTATGAAGACACAATTTCAGCAGCAGCCAAATGCACGATGGGGAATTACATAAAGAGTTTCATCCCTTCACACAGCCATTCATCAGTTATTCAGAGTGTATTCATGTGCAAATAATAAAACTCAGAAGAGTTGCTATTAGCTCCCTGTTTGCACAGAATTACCCCCTCCCAACCCTTCTGCCCCCATCACAATAACCTATTGCACCATTACACATGATTAATTATCTGCCTATAATAGGGCCCAGTATTGGGTTGTGGTAATTAAGAGATAATGATGAGCCAATCTGAGCTTACGCATCTCAGCAGCAGTTCTCATGTAGAAATCAGAGTGATTTTGGAATCAGGTTTCTTCACGCCTGATATTAAGATCCTGGTAGAGCAGATTACCGTTGTTAGAAACACATGCACGGATCTCCCGAGATGATCGTTAAGGGTAGTCGTAAACGAGGCCAATGATACAGTGACACAGTGATTGAATCAGTTCAGTGAATCTAGTAAAACGCCTCCTCCAAATCATCCGACCCCTGTGAAGAATAAATAAATAATAATGTGTAAAGTGGCTGTATTGTAGGTAGCGATGCTTCTGAATGAGATCGACCAGGACAGAGTCATGTGGCGTTTCCACAACTGAAGTGTGACGGGTGATCACACAGACGGGCGAAAGCTTATTAATATCACAGTTTGACCACAGATGATTGGACTCATTACCCAACATGCCAAGCCTCGAATGAGAAACGATTGCAAAGCACATTCACTTCCGCTTGCCATCGGTTGTGTTCGGCTTTCTCTGTCGAATTAGAGAGAAAAGATCACCCGTGCTTTGTGTTCTCTGAGGATTTATGATTGAACAGTTTTAAGGGAGACTTCCAGTGCACTGGTTGTAGGGACCACATGAGATTAATGAGCACCACACGCTCAAAGTAATTAAACAACAACTATTCCTCAATTAATCTGGGTGAAAGCTGCATTAAACAGCAACTTGCACTCTGGAAGGAAATTTCTCTCTCTCTCTATATATATATGTCTTTTAGAGTTAAATGTCTTGCTGTTTCTTGAGCGATTCAGACCAGCAATCTTTCCAGCCTGAGCTTTAACTTCTACCATCCCAGCAACATTGGGTTTGGCTCAGGCGTTAAAACAAGAAGGAAATCGGTTTGAGAACTCAAGCTTGTTAGTCAGCCGTTTGAAACGAGGCCACTGCAGATTTACATCGTATTTGACCATCACAGCCACGGACGAACAACAACCACACTACTGCCATAGTCACAACATTAGGAGGAGACATAAAAACACACTTAGGTGAAGTGTTATTTTCTCATAATGTGAAGATAAACGCAGGCGATACCGAGAGGATGGAAATGATAAGACTGAGTGTGAGCCCGAGGGCAGCACAGCTTTTGGTCTGCGTTCAGCTTTCAGGAGCAAAATCTATCAAGAAATGGCCTCAATTTCCACTTTTTAATCTTCTTTTCTCGCTCCACAGACTATAGATTGATTCCTCTTTGCCATCAATCCATTTGGGTTCAGCTCATGGTTTTCCACTTGCTAATGATGATGGCTGCTATATTTAGTGAGTGAAAGCCTGTTTATTTTTCCTTCCTAAGCGACGGAGATTAAAACGTTTTTATGGAAAGGGTGTCGACGGTCATTTTATTACGCCATTCTCACAAGTAAATAACTGACTGTTGTGGACCACGAAGTGTAAAAAATAAATAATTCTTTATCATAACTCGAACAAAAAATTCAAAACATGACAAAATCTAATTTTAATTTAGTAACAATTTAAATTTGAATGATATATTTATGTATTAAAATAAAATACAAATAAATATTAATAAAAAAACTACATAAACAGATAAAAAGTACTAAAACACACACAAAAATACAATAATTAACTAAAATAAAAATGCTAAATATATTGAAAAAAAAAATAGAATAGAATATTTGTAAAAAAGTTGATAAACAGATTGAATTGCTTTGGTGATAATATGAAGAGAAATGTATATTATTAAGCAAAAATATCCTTTCTAGCTCTTAAAGTGACCGGAACACAACATGAGGGTTAAGATCTCATTACCGTTCCAATAAAATACACACCTTATGTAAATGTGATGCTCAACAACAAATATTTGATGAAAATATTAGTTTAGTCTTAATTATAGTGCTTATTCTGTGATAATATCTAAAAAAAACAAAAACAAAACGGATGTGAATGGCAAAGCATAAGAACTTAATCTGAAGAAAAAAATGTAATCTGAATTATTCAAGAAAGAAAACATCTTCTTTAAATGCCCCACGTGAAGTTCCTCACATCAACAGATATGGCACATTAATGGCACATCGGCCTCCATATGACTTTTAAATATGCTTCAGGATTTTATATCAAGCTCCTCTGTGTATCACCTATTCGTTGCCACCATCATGTTTATCTCCAGTCCAGATCCTAATCCGGACTGGTCCAGAGTCTTCATTCAAACACATTTCTCTGAGGCTTGGAAAGCTCAGCATTCCCTGTTACAGTCACCGAAGCCTACTGATGCCATCTTTGACACCTGGGAGTCGAGTGACAGAGAGCATTGTGGGAAATTAATGAACTGCGTAAGAAAAAGGTATTTGTTGCTGTGTGCGGCGAGAGCTACATTCATCAAATCAAAAACAGAAGAAGCGTATGCAGGAATGTGTTGCAGACACTAGCTGGGTTTCTATCACCCTGATTTATGTGCATTTTGAAGTATATCGCATCAGAATTGAGTGATGGAATTTCGAATAAAAATGCCTTAATTCGCTAAAAATGTTTTGACTCTCGCTTGAGGTGGATTTAGACTTGTGTGAAGAAGGGTTAATGCAAATAATGGGAGATGGAAATGCATTTCGCAAATAAATTCTTTGTGCTATGAGAAGGTAAATCCACACTAACCAGTGGAATGATCTTGTCCCAAAGCATCTGAAATGTTGTTATAAGGTCATTCAGAAGTATCTCTGTATAATTGCCTTCTTCTCAGAACTGTTAAACGACTATGTTCCCCAACAGCAGCATCCACCTCCGAAAGCTATAACCACATTTATTGTGTTTCGTCTACTCATTCTGACGTGCAAGTCATTTATAATATAGATTTTTTAATTTTTATTTTTTATATTCAGTAGCTTCTACTTTTCTTAGTGATGTATAGCTCCAGTTTATCAGGAAGTGACGATTTTGTTCTCTTTGGCTCGTTGGATGGAAACATGGTTTGTTCACAAAGTTTTGTGCGATATTCCTATTTTGTGCAGAAGTTAAATTCTTTATAAACTTTACATGGAAACCCGGCTACAGACACATGGCACATGATCCATCAGGCTGCAGCATGCAAACATGTAAAGCATTTGAGTAAATCTAATTAATTAATGTACTTAAGTATCTTTCTGAAAAAAAAAAAAAAATTCTCAGAAAAACTGTGAATCGACTCACAATTCAGTTCGAATCATCATCACAAATCAGCACAGAAGGTTTAGAGCAAGTTCTTACTCCACACAGTGACGCGATCACACAATGCAGGAAACAAAACATGCAATGAAGTGGACATTTACAGAAATAAAACCTGAAAATGTGTCCTATCGTTCACCAGCATCAGTGAATCTTTAGCATCTGGTGCATGCGAAGCCTGTAAACAACTCGGTACGCCAGGTAATGAGATTTTCCAACCAAGTGATAATGTTAGCATGTTTTATGTGTCTATATACTATGGAGTATGATGTAAACCTGTAATCAACCGTATAATCTACCTGTGCTGTATGGGAAGGTAATGCAGAGCTCGGTTAATCAGAATAATTCACTTCTAATTGAATAATATAAAATCAATAAAAAAAAGCAACTGTAGTCTGATCGTGAGTATTTAAAACAAATGTAATATCTAATTACTTCATTTTTGAGAGTGAAGAAGGTGCCAGTGTGTTTGTGAGATTCCGGAGCTATGATAATTAAAACAGGTCTTAATGACACAGGCTGAGACGATTCCCCGCTGACTTGCACAGGATAAATATTTAATAATTCACTCTAATTATAATGAGAATCCAATGTGCCAACCACTTACTCGTCCTGCTTCAAACAGGGATCTGTTAACCTGTGTGTTCTAGAAGAGATAACTCCAATCAGATGATGTCCTACTGATGCAGTTATTCAATATTACACCGAGTGGATGAAGTGAAGGAGAGCCGGTCTTCCTGATCATCTTTCCGTGCATAAATATAAGTGTAGCAGAGCCCAAATTAGCATTTCTATCGAAGTGAAGTCAGATTCTGGAGGAAAGGAGTCTTTAAGAGCCTCTTTAAGTGTCATCTAAAGCTTAAAACAGCACACAAGTCAGAGTAAAACCTTATTCATTCAGAATACTAATAAAAATACGGTATAGGTAGCATATTACAATATACAAGTATAAAAAATGTATTAAAAGCTGAACTGTAAAAATTTTTTAAAATTGTAACCCAAGTGCATTTTCCAGTGCAGCGTTTCATGGCGTCCTTTGAAAGACAAAACCCAGACTAACAAATGGAGGAGAAGCTGAAAAAGAGCAGTTTGTGGACAGTTATGTAAACATATTAGTCAAGTTTTTCAACCGCCTTGCTGCCTCTGCCCAGGGAAAACACACACACACACACACACACTGTGAATCCCAGCTCAATTTCTTCTCTTTCAGCCGTGTGGACACCAGAGGAGGTGAAGATCAATATGACACATTCTAGCATCATTATTACAATTTATATCCTCAGCGGCTCCCAGCCTCTTTAATCATAGGGTTGTGCCCTGCCTGACTGCCTCGTCTTCTTTTAAAACCCCCATAAAGGTGCTGTCTGATTTTTGTCCAGGTGTCCAGTTCTTAATTAGCTGACGCTGCGAAAGTGGAGACCTCATCAACATCGAGGGTCCGGGGAACAGATGGGAGGCTGATGTAACGACTCCTGCAAGAAGCCCGAGAAAAACACACATTTATAATTTCAGGAAGTTGTGAAGGATACTAGCTTGAGCTCATTTATCATTCATTATTTCACTGAAGTAAGTTGTTCTTCATAATTTGTAAAAGTCACAGAAGAGGGCGTTTATGTAATATAAATAAAAAAAGAATGTGCCAGCACTTAATCAACACGTCAAGAGAGCGATGATATGTGACAAAATATCACTCTCATTAAAAAACTGAAACTGGCAAGCAGTTCAACTTATTGTTCGCACAATGTCTGTAGTTTTGTTGTTCATAAGATTATTTTGCAAGCAAAGGATATTCTACTTTCTGTTGAGAGAAACGCATTGCTCAGCTTGCTTTTGTGAATGCATGTGTGCCATGATATTATATGCTTAAAACAAACTGCATCGCTACATTTTATTGTATACACTATCTATATCTTTGTCTGATTATTGCAAATTTTTTGCAATTTTTATATTTCATTTCTCATGAATTTTTAGGCTTATTAGGTTTGGGATGCACTAGAATATATATATATATATATATATATATATATATATATATATATATATATATATATATATATATATATATATATATAATCCAAATTGTTCAGATTTTTACCAGAACAAGGCAAATTTGGGCACTTTACGGGTTTGTGACTATATAGTAATGATTTAACATACTGCTTTTGAGATATTTGAGATATCCACACAATGTACTTCAGCATGTGACACTTCTAGAAATGTGTCAGTGTGTTTCTTATTTATTTTATTTTACAAAAAAGAAAAAAATAATAGAAGAAGAAGAAGATTCTGTTTTGCATGAATTTTAGACATTATGTATCTGCATGAGTGCCATGGTAAGATGTTATCTATTATATTTTAGTTAATTCATTTTCATAATTTCTTCTTAATGTTTAATAAGCTCTTATGAAATTTGAGGATTATGGTGTTTGGGGTGCATTAAAATAAGGAGTTGTACCAGAAGAAGCCAGATTTGTTTGCTAGAGAATCAGACAAATCCATGCTATTTCCATCAGACATGACATTACACAACATATGCACACTTTTCAGAATCTGATTTAGGTTTCATTTGAACCAGAACAAGGTGAATGAGTTTGTCTGGTACTCTGATGAGTTTTAGTCTTCTAGCTAACCAGCCACTGCATGGCTAGAGTAGATCCAGCAGACAATCGGCCACATCTCCTTCATTATCTGAGTTTAGGTTCTGATCCGCTCCACGAACCTCGGGCGGTTTAATGAAGTGTTGGCAGCAGCAGTCACCATCAGCCATTGAGTTATTATGTGAGGTGCACATGAAATCGGTGTAATATCTGCCGCTCTGCAGTTACAGTGAGACGCCTGATAACTCGCATAATAACCAGATTAGCAATATGTCACACTAAGCTGTTGGCAAAAGGCTGGGGAATTGGGAAGATTCTCCATTCCTACGGAAATGAGGAGGCTTTAAATAGAAAATGTTGGAACTCAATTTGTCTTGTGTTAAGGCTGAGGATTGTATGTCTCTCACGAAGCAGGCTCATTTATCGGTGCTGTTTGTCTGCCGTACGAAGGACTGAATTGGTCGTCTCTATATATTTCTTTTTCTTCAGGGTTTCTTCAGCACTCAAAAAGGTCATAAAATTAGTTTGGAAAGTTGGGATCTTAAAATGGAGCAGAAAGTCTTCAGTTCATGAAGTCATGGCATTAAATGATGCATGCAATGTACTGAACAGATCTGAATATTTGGGTTGAACTGTTCAGAAACAGTGTTGTAAATACAACGTAACCACTGATTTCTTAACCACTTTTAGAAGGCCAAACAATGTAGTTTCGCTTTTACAATAAAACAGCGTCTACACAATATGGCTCCGGCGGCAACAGCCAGAATCAAAGTCACACCTTTTGTCTTTGCGTGAACAGTTGGGCAGCATTATGCAAAGTTTTCACATCATGATGTAGACATGTGGGGGCGTGTTTAAACGAGGCGTTTTAGAAGGGCGTGGACAAGTCTTAACTTTTATAAAGAGTATATTTTGGAGTTTGAGACTTTAGTCTTTGCAACTTTACAGATCTGATCTATACACGAACAGCTTGTAATACTTCAAAGAGAAAGGGAATCTTGAAATCGCATCATATGACCCCTTTAAGTTTCTACATGAACTTGTGAGAAACAAAATGAATCACTCTTTGTTCTGACACGCTTAATAATGTGGATTTTTTTTGTGTCATCCTGCATTTCAATTTCAGTATATTTTTGTCCCCAGAACAAAGCTGCTGTGATTTTCGACCTGTGATAATAAAAGCAGCTCCATCTTGAACGCTGAAACAAACAGTCGGACTCGGAATTGGATGTTAGTTGGAGCTTGCAATTTGGAGAGTAATTACCTTTATGTTTGTAGTGAGGATATTTGCCACATGGAAATTGCCACCCTTTATATGAATGACCCCGTGAGGCTGTTATCGCCGGATACTCATTCGCACTTTAAGTATTTCTCATTACCCAGCTGCCAAAGTCACAGGTTCTTTGAGCGTGAAAATATATGCTACACGGCTAGTGCTAGGAGCTGTCCGGTTCCTCTCTCACTTCCCTGGGACATTCGATTAGAGGTAATTACATCAATCTACGAGTTTGAACTCTTGCCAGCGCTTTTGTAATCTGGATTAAAGGTGTGATCACACAGGTAAGGTCTACTCTTGTTCAGTTCAAGCCGTTAAACGACTCAAAACTGCTGCTGTTGCTCTAATTAATGCGTATCCAGACTCTAGAGTACATTTCTTCGCAAACTTTGCTGAGATACAACAAATATTTGCTAATGGATGCAGAAGTTAGTCTATTGTATTTCCTATCTCGAGACTGACTAACACAAATTGCTAATTGAACACTAAATACTGCCATCATTAATTAAACAGAGCTGTTGTGCTGATTTTGTTTGTTATTTGAAGTTGCATGAACGTTAAACAAGTGCCAAGTGGATTATACAGAGAGCTGCTTTTGTTACTCTATTTTTGCTTCTATATAAATTATTTAACATAAATTTGGAGATGTTTTGATATATCACAATGCATGTCAGCATGCATGGTACACTTCTAGGACTGTCTAAATGTTTAAATAAGATTAGTTTGCAAGAAAAGGAGATGCTATTTTTCACAAATGTTAGGCTTTTGAGAGAGATTCAATATGTGTATGTATATGTGCCGTGGTAAAATATGAATTATTATGTATTTTGTGGAATTATTGAGCATTTTTGACATTATTTGTATTATTGTCATGCTTTGTTATTGATGAAACTCTTGAAATTTGAGGCATATGAGATTTGGGATGCTCTAAAATAGATTTTGGATCCAAATGCTGCAGATTTGTACTTGAAGAAGTGATATTTGTGCACTTTATGGGTTCAATGACTATTTTGACTTTTTGCTCATAAACTCATAATATTTTGAGAAAAAGTCACCATTACTAGAATAAAGACGAAATATTTTGAGAGTAAAGTTAAAATTATCAAAATAAAGTCCAAATATTTTGGGAATAAATTAAAAATTATGAGAATAAAGTTCAAATATTTTGAGGATAAAGTAAGAATTACAAGGAAAAAAATCTAATTATATTGAGAATAAAGTTTAAATTATGAAAATATAGTAAAAATATTTTGATAAAGTCAAAATCACGAGATAAAAGTTATAATATTTTGAGACTTTAGTCTATATTTAGCATGCAACTGATCTGATTATATGTGGGATTATTAGCAGAAATCATACCATGTGTCATATACTCACAGAGACAGTATGCATGGAAATAATATTTCATGTCTTTGAATGAATTCATTTGTTTAGAATTGAAATTAAATGCAGTCAAACCAAAAATCATTCAGACACCATTTTTTCCTTGTTGGTGCAGGACACTATAGTTCATGTATGTAAGTGAGGAGAGCAAAATAAAATATACTGTGACAAATTATACCCAAAACTTATTCATACAGTGGACTACCAGTAAAACTGATAACAATTTGGGACCAAAAATCATTCAGACGCTTTGAACTGTTTTATCGGACACCATCAAGAATAATTTTGTTCTGAAAATTTAACTCTATGTTCTTGTCATATTTTATTACCATTCTCTAAACTAAAGTGAATAAACTATGATAATGTGTGCAAGGTGTCTGAATACATTTTGGTTTGACTGTACATACTGTACATCTACATCTATATTAGAGCCAAGTATAAATACAGTATATACATAAACAGAATACAAACATACTCAAATGTGGTGATCGAACACTTATAACAACGTGTCTTCAAACACAGGCAAAACTTACTAGATGGGTGTGAAGTATGACAGAATACACCTCTGTAAATAAATAATAATAAAGATCATATCGGAATCAGTGACTAACCCTAACCCTAACCCTAAGTGACTAACCCTAACCCTAACCCTAACCCAATTATGATATACAGGTATGATGTGTGCACATTTTAAATGTAAACAAGTACGGTGTTAAATAGTTAATGTATATAATGTTGTGTGTCCCAAGATTATTTTTAAGTGTTCATGAGCCTGAGGGAAGAAACTGTTCCTGTGTCTGGTCGTTCTAGTGCTCAGTGCTCTGTAGCGTCGACCAGATGGCAACAGTTCAAAGAGGGAGTGTGCTGGATGTGAGGGGTCCAGAGTGATTTTACTGGCCCTTTTGCTCACTCTGGATAAGTACAGTTCTTGGAGAGAAGGGAGGGTTGTACTAATGATTCGCTCCGCAGTCCAGACTACTCTCTGCTAGTTTTTGTAAAGCTGAGCTCACGTGTGCTTGCAGAGGAATTTAAACACTCACGAGAATGAACGAGCAAAACTCCCACGGCAAATAGAATGGCTTGCAGTTAATGAAGAGCGTTACCTGATCAGGACAGCACATCTTCTTTAACATGGTTACATCTGTGCTCCACCTTTCGTTGATGTAAGAACATGTTCCACTACCATGCAATTTGTCACAATATTTTGGTCGGCTCTAATCTATATTGCATGTGTACTCTCACACTTTATTAGCTCCTGTTTTCAAAAATTGTATATATAATCAAAACAACAAATATGTCAGTCACACATGGATGAGAAGTGCATTCAATTCAAGCGGCGGTCCAAAATTTTAGGCTTTTGAGAGAAACTCGGTATTTGTCTGCATATGTGCCATTTTGTGCATATTTTTTACATCATTTTTTATTACTATGATGCTTAGTTTTTCATGAAACTTTTATTATATTTAATTCATATGAGTTTAGGGATGCATTAAAATGGGTTTTGGATCAAAATGGGCCAGATTTGTGCACTTTGCAGATTTAATGATTGAACTACAGAGTTTAAAAATGTGCTAGAGGATTAGACAAATTCATGTTATTTAATTCAGATGTTGTAGACTTTTTAATATGAACACTTTTCACTGAATTAGACACTCAACATACATGTTATCTTTAATCTATTGACTTTTGCTTCTATATTAATTATTTAACATAACTTGGCACGAAGATCTGTGTCAGCCAATGAAACGCAAGAGCACTGGGGTTCTCTGTTTCTGCTGGGTTTTTTCTTCTGCCAAACATCTCCGTCTCATCCTCTCTCTCTGTCGTCACTGTGGGAATCGAGTCAAGCCGGCTCACTGCAGACCGAAAAAAATCAAGAAAACCAGCCACTGAGTCCCTGTCGTTCTGGATGAGATCAGAATCGATGTTTTGGGGTATAGATCATTAGCCATTTACACAAGTGTGTCGAGACATTCTTCTTTATTTTGAGTCGAAGGTTGAAGTATTTTGGCTCCTAATGTGGCTGAAGTTATCTTGAGCTTGCATTTCAATTTCACACCTCGTACTAAAAGCGTTTTATGGCTGGCTGCAGGTTTCCAGAAGGTAAGATAAGGTAAAATGAGAAATTAGCCCAGGGAGGAAGCAGCAGAAGGTTGTAATGATCAGGAAAGGTTGTTTTTTACTCTGGTCTGAATATATATATATATTTTTTCCACTTCAGTAAAATGTGAGCTCGGGAAACAGCATATAAGAATTAAATCAAATCATGCTGTTTTGGCTTTGTTCACTACATCAAAAGCAAAAAATTATTTGGCTCAAGGGAAAAAAAGACATGGAGGACAGAGCCAAAGTTCCCCTCATATTTATCTTCATTTGTGAGTTGTATTTATGCTGCCCATTTGGATCTTTCTTTCTTTCTTTCTCTCTTTCTTTCTTTCTTTCTCATCAAGTAACCTTTGGTATCTGAAGAGTTGAAGTCTCACAGCAGGAAATCTTCCTCTAAATTAGATTACAGATCAAGGCTTGTGAGAGACAGCAGTATCATCAAATTATCCTCCGGCCTGTAAATTCTACTGACAGCTTAAAATATGGATATATTGCTCAAAACAGAGTAGTCACCGTTGATGAAATTGATACACCAATCCAGTTAAATAAGCATAAATTCATATAAATACAGAGGATTTTTGTTGCCATTAGAGGTGGACAGTTTAACTGTCTGTTGGAAACAGGCTCCCTGTGAAACGTTGAAGACATTTCGAGGTTTATATTCGAAAAAACATGAAACAAATGAAGTCAAAATTGAAGTTAGCTTGCACAACACACACACACACACACACACACACACACACACACACACACACACACACACACACACACACACACACACACACATTAACCCAAACTTTTAAATGGTAGTGCATTTACATTTTATTTTTATATAGTAGTATAAAATATTAATGTAAAGTTATTAAACTCAAAAATGTTCAGTAATTCAACTCAAATTGTGAAACTCGTGTATTAAATAAATTCATTGCACACAGACTGAAGTAGTTTAAGTCTTTGGTTCTTTTAATTGTGATGATTTTGGCTCACATTTAACAAAAACCCACCAATTAACTCTCAACAAATTAGAATATGGTGACATGCCAATCAGCTAATCAACTCAAAACACCTGCAAAGATTTCCTGAGCCTTCAAAATGGTTTCTCAGTTTGGTTCACTGCTGATCTGACAGTTGTCCAGAAGACAATCATTGACACCCTTCACAAGGAGCCACAAACATTAATTAGCTGCTGTTCACAGAGTGCTGTATCCAAGTATGTAAACAGAGAGTTGAGTGGAAGGAAAAAGTGTGGAAGAAAAAGATGCACAACCAACTGAGAGAACCACAGCTTATGAGGATTGTCAAGCAAAATTGATTAAAGAATTTGAGTAAACTTCACAAGGAATGGACTGAGGCTGGGGTCAAGGCATCAAGAGCCACAACACACAGACGTGTCAAGAGATCTTCTGAACCACAGACAACATCAGAGGCGTCTTACCTGGGCTAAGGAGAAGAAGAACTGGACTGTTGCCCAGTGGTCTAAAGTCCTCTTTTCAGATGAGAGGAAGTTTTGTATTTCATTTGGAAACCAAGGTCCTAGAGTCTGGAGGAAGGGTGTAGAAGCTCATAACACAAGCTGCTTGAAGTCCAGTGTTAAGCTTCCACAGTCTGTGATGATTTGGGGTGTAATGTCATCTGCTAGTATTGGTCCATTGTGTTTGTTGAAAACCAAATCTTGGAGCACTTCATGCTTCCTTCTGCTGACCAGCTTTTTGAAGATGCTGATTTCATTTTCCATTTTCCTACTTGTCTTATGAAGTATTATAATTCACGAGTTCACACTTACATATAATTGGGAGGGTAAAGTTTAATGCGTATTTAGTGTGCTGTCCGGAGGGAGGGCTCCGAGCTCGGAGTTCGGCCCGAACCCAGAGTACTCCCCCCTACCCTATGTAAGTGGTTTAGGACTAGAAGTGTGGAGAAGGGGTGGTGGGGGGATGCTGCGAGACTTCCAATGAATTGAGGTGAGACTGCTGTATATATACCTCTTACCATTGATTACTGAGTGCTCTCCACCTGTGTTAATTATCTGCTCGTGCTTCTCCCGAACTTTGTTAATAAAACATCATTTTGTTGAGTGAATTGGTGGGTTTTTGTTAAATGTGAGCCATATTTGACTGATGTTGTGGAGTAAAAACCTCTTATGATGTTCTATTTTGTTGGACAAAAAGATTAGACTTATGGGCACACGAAAAGATACACGGAAATTACTTAAACTCGACCCCCCCCCCCAAAATAAATAAAAGCAATTCACAAGCACATACTGAACCATGCAGGTCATGCTTACACTGACGCTAGTGAAGGCTTCAGGACTGTTTGCATTCTGTCGGTTCTGTGAGCCAAGCGGCTTAATTTTTATATAATAAAATATGAGTGTATTTCTTGCGAGCAGCACCATGACTCAAGCTTTTTCCTTCAGCACTTAAGGCAGTTAAACGATCAAGTGAAACGCAGCTCTCCACAACATACTCTGAGGACGTCAGTCAAAAGAGAGTGTTTTGCTTTCCCTGAGGTCATTTAACACTACACGACAGAGTTACACGCGGTCATCTCTCGCCCTCTCTCTCCCGCACTCGTTCAGCTCTCCTTCTCTTGCTATTTTTACTCTGCTAATAAGAATTCATGGCAGGGAGGGACTTTCTCTTGAAACGATGTGTGCAGAATGGCCAGGCTGCGAGGATAACAGCCGGAAAGATAAACAAAGTGATTAATTGCTGCGAGATCCTGCCTGAATGTGAGCAAAACCCTCATGTATCACAGCGCAATCCAATTCATATTCAGGAAAAAAGCACACGTTTCTGCTGCTCTCCGCAGTTTCTTTGTGCGAGAGTGCGGTCACTATCATGGTCTTTGATGTGGAGGGCTTCAGGGTTCACACACACACAATGCTTTGCCTATCTCGCACTCTCAGGAATATGAAACCATTTAGTCATACAGTCGTTTCAGAGATTCCCAACCAGGAGTGCATGCTCTCTGGAGGCCACTTGCAACGATTTCTTTCTTTCTCATTAGAAATTAAGAATGCATTTGCTCGTGGGTGATATAACGCACTTTTTGAGTTTTATTTGATAATTGAATTCCACCATAAAGCAACGTTGCTTTTGTTAAACGTCCCACTTGGATTTGGTTTTGACATGCACGCTCATCAAAATGAATCCAGTCAGTGCATGTTTTTAATAGGGTTAGGTATTGCTTGAATTTTATATATCTCTATATATAGTTTGATCATATTTCCAAAGGCTTTTAAAAGGCACAGTTAAAACTTGTATGAGTTTATTTCTTCTGTTGAACACAAAAAAGGTATTTTGAAGAATGTTGGTAACCAGACAGTTGCTGGTAGCCATTGACTTCTATAGTATGAAAAAATAAATAAATATATATGGAAGTCATTGGCTACCACCATCATTATTAAAAATACCATCTTAACAGTAAACCTTTCCATTTTCCTGTTCTTCTTTGGTTCTTCTATGGCATCGCTGTGAAACACCCCATTTTGAGTCTTTATTTGTAAGAGTGTGCTGTGTGTTTCGCACACATATTGTTGAGATCTCGTATTGTATGGAGGCCTTGAGAAGACTGAACTCCTCACACACTCCTCACACTCTTCTGACCCGCGTCTTTGCCAGGATTCAGCAAACAGGGGCCAAATCCAAACATTATCCGCTGCTTTCCCAAAGACGAAAGGATGTTCTCCTGTATCTCCCAGGAGGACAAAACTGCTGCAAGACTTTTATACTGAAACTCTGAGGGCTTCGTATACATCTGCTGCTCTGTACATGTGAAACAGCTCGATTTTTAACTTTAGATGCAATATAATTTCTAAAAGGACAAAGATAATTATTTCAGATGGCCTGAATGCTTAAGCAGGCCTTTCTGGATGAGGTAATAAATAGATGCATAAATAAATAACAAACACCTTTAAAATCACCAGAAGGATGCTTGTCGCAAGCCGTTATTTGCTGTGTAATTAGCACTGAATTTTAATTGCTCAATTAAGCTGATAGCACTGTCTGTGGCATTGAAATTGAACTAATCCAGTAGATGAATTCAGTTTCCTCTGATTTTATGTAGTGCAATATTTGACACGATATCATGCACAAACTGTTTTTATTTAGTGAGTGCTGTTTGAGTTACAGGAATGCTAGAACACTAGAATCAGTCTGTGATATTGCTGTGTGATAATGCTTTTATACAAAAGACATTTTTTGAAACCTTCATTTTTACAGGGTCAGATTTCAGTTCAGTAGTACAGATCTCAGCTTGCACTTTCAACATTTCCATTACCATTAAGATAAATTTACGTTTGTTTTAATGAAATTAAATTCATAATTTTGCATTTTTATTTGTACTTTATAACTTTAATATTTTTCTTAATTAATATTTAACATGTCTATTCATATTTATATTTTGATATATATGTATGTGTATATAATTTTACCAAAAATATAAAATAAAAAAATATGAAAATTTATTTTCACATTTTCATTTTATATATATATATATATATATATATATATATATATATATATATATATATATATATATATATATATATATACCGTATATACATATATATATATATACCGTATATACATATATATATATATATATATATATATATATATATATATATATATATATTTATTTTTTTTTTTTTATTTTTTTTTTTTTTTGTTATATATTTGTATACTGTATTTGTTTTTTTGTTTATTTGCTTGTTTTATTTATATAAAACATACATAGAATGTAATATTTCAACTTTTTCACTAACATTTTTTCCTTCATATTTTTAAAGGAAAAGAAAAGTTATTTTTTTTCTTTTCTTTTTTAAGTTCTCAGTAATATGTGGAAGTTATACAGTTATTGTAATTATAAAACTATCTGACAACACTGCTGAACCACCCAGGTCATCAACAACACTCATTTGTTGCACTCATTTATAGCGGTTGATGATGATTTTAACATGTGATGTATCTCACTTTGACGTGCAACACAAAACCGAGTTGTACTCTTAATGCCCTGTTAGCAGGATCCTGTCTGTGTAATTAAGTGAAGCAAAGAACAGGTACAATAACAGGCCTTTGATTCCTTAAATAGAGCTACTACACTCTTACGCTGCCACCAACCCTGCACTTTATTCAGAGCCACTGAACGCCTCATTATTTCTCTCTCCAGTGAATCTGAACATCCTCCTCCTCGTGTGTCGTCAGATGAACAGTTGCATGTGTTTACAGCTCAGATTAAGGGTTAACCGTCCTCCTCTAGTTCTCTGGTCCAGTATGAAAGACCAGTCACTTGTTATAATTTCATGTGTCCATAAGAAGACGCATGCAGAATGGGAGCCAGATGATGTGATTATTCATATTCTAATGACTTTATCCAAAAATAGGATTTTAATACGATGTGCTGAGGCCCTTTGGAAATGCCTCATATATAAACAAACATTATAATAGCAAGGAAGCCTCTCTAAACAGAGGTGGCGCACATGCATTATGGTAATTTGCTAATGAGCTCGCTCTCCAAAGGTTTCGGATCCTGATCACCTGTGTGTGCTGGATCTGATTCCCTTCTGATCCACATCTCGGTCAGTGCAGAAGTGCCAAAAAACTAAATGATGGGGGAAATCGTGTCATCGAGGACAAAGCTGAGAGCAGATGGAGAGCAGTTGCCATGGTTATGTGATAGCCACACCTGAGTGTGTGTGTGTGTGTGTGTGAGGAGAGAGACAGGCTGAGTGATATCTGCAGGGCTTTTCACTAGGCCTGATTTGAAAGGTTATTCCATGTCTGGAATCCCAGGATCAAAACACACTGTGTTGCTTTCAGAAACAAAACTAAATGCTTAATTATCACAATTTGGAACAGGGAAGATGTGCCTGTGAATCATTAATTTATGCATGTGAATTATAAAAAACTGCTAATTAAATATTCTGTTTCTGAAACTCACCTGAAAGTACAACTCATTGATTTAGAGATGCTATGAATTAGTTAGAAAACAGCACATCTACTGACTGACCATCGGTGTGTCCACTGACCGGCCGATGCATGCTGCACACAGAATCATTTGGGATGCACCTGCAAAGTTGTGAAAGAATCGGCGCTTTTGATGAAGAAAGGATGAATTGCTGGATTTGCTACTTTTTTCCAGTTTGTTGCGTCAGATCTTTAAAAACTTTCAGTTTTGTTTGAAGTACTTAAGAGTCACCTGGGCTTGAGCCATTGATTTTATATTCCACTTTGTTTTATCTGTGATATCTTGATAGTAATTCTGTTTGAAATTCAGTTTCAATTTTTTTTTTAGTGTTCACAAACTGGCACCAGTGTTATTATTTCAGTATCAATGACATACTTTTAATAACAAAATAAAATAAAAAAATCTGTTTTGATCTTCATTTTAGTTCAAGGTTTAGTTATTTTTATTTTTTAACTTGGATGAGTCTGTTCTCCTGAAGTCAACAACAATCTCCTTTATTTTCTCCACGTTCAGAGAGAGATTGTTGTCGCTGCACCACCCGGCCGGGCGGCCCACCTCACTCCTGTAGTTTGTCTCTTCTTTGTTGCTAATGTGATCCACCACAGTCATGTCATCCGCAAACTTAATGAAGAGGATGGAGCTGTGTGACGGTGTGCAGTCATGGGTCAGCAGAGTGAAGAGGAGGGGTCTCAGCACACATCCTTGGGGGGCACCAGTGTTCAGTGTGATTTGAGTGAATATGCAATGTATAGAGGTCAATTGAACAGTGTCGTGTGAACTACTGCTGACTGAGAAGAAGAGAAAGGAGCCGTTCTGGAGGCAGTATGTGTGCAATCTCTCATTTCTGTTATTGCAGTGCAGATTGTGCCATTAATTATTTCTGCTTCTATCATCACCACTCTTATGCACAGTGATAACATTAATATTTCCTCATCCTGTTTTTCATAAGACAGTTATAATTTTTTTTATACTCAAAATAACTTTTCTATTGCTAACCTTTCCAACCTGCGTGTGAAAATCCTCAGCAATTGTTTTCAGTTAATTAAAAATAATTATGTGCAATTGTTCTGAATTGTCCCCGATTTTCATGCACAAACAAATAGGGAAGATATAGTTTCACTTAATTACTGGATAAACTGAAATATATCTGCAAAAGCTCATTAAATCGAGTGTCTAATTACTTCAGTGACTTCCATCAGTTCATGCTGTACTTATTTATTTATTAATTCTCTTTTGAGGGAGGTTGTGTGCTAATAACCCACCAGCAGAAGAAGAAAATCACGTATGTGAGGCGTTGAGCTCAGGACTACTGTGTTGTGAATGCAATTTTTAATGACTTCTGAATTTCAAACCTCTTTCCAGTCATCTAACATTTAAATCAATGCATTTTTTCTCTTTAAAGTGAAGGAGAGCCATGGCTTTACAATGAGAGACGGCGAGTGTGAAATATTTATAATTTCATGGCACAGCAGGATGATTTTCTAAATATCCAAACCTTTAATGCTTTCTTCCAAGGACGACGATAACATAAATTATGCATGAGTTGCAACAACTGTTTGGCCCATTCAGACTGAAGATCTAGAATGATGCAGGAACAAGCTTTGGATGAAAGTTTACAATTTAAATGCTTTATCAGAGCAAAGAGTGTTGTTTTGGTCGGTGCTTCTATAAGGAAAAAAAAAATTGCATTTTACTTGTTAGTGACTTTTGTTTTATTAAATTTATTTATTTAATGCATGAATTAAAGTGTTAATTAAATAATAATAACATGTTTTTATTTAATATTTTTGTTCATTTATGGTACTAAATTATATTTGTTCTGTGGATTTAATCCATGTCTTACCTGTTAACCACTTTTTGAGCATAAAACTGAAATGTTATTAAAAATACGCAGAAATACTATTTTCAAATTTGATATAAATGTGTTTTACTCTAAAACTGTTAGAAAATCAAAGACAAAGACATATATCTAAAAAAAGTTGTGTTTCGAATTTGAGGTTGATACACGAAAAAAAAAAAAAAAAAAAAAAAAAAAAAAAAAACTTTTGTTTGGGCGCAGTACCTCATGTTTCCAGTTGTTTTCCATTCATTTCCAGTGAATTACTTCTCAAGACTATTTCACCTTTTCAAATCATGTCCTTGAATTGTGTGTGTGAGTTTTGTACTTTTTCGATAAGAAAAAGGTTAACATAAAATGTTAAAAGAGCAGCAGAGGGTTAAGTGTGTGAATGAGTTGTTTGTATTTCATTTATTGTACATTAACATTTGTTTGTATATTCATGGAAACCTTGTTGTTCCATTTTCTCAGTACAGATGACATCTATGGAATCTTATTTCTGCCACTTTTGTTTTATAGCATCTTTAAATTTTTTCTAGTAGTTCTAAGAAAAAAAGTCAGACTTACAAGAAATAAACTTAGAATTGTGAGAAATAAAGTCAGAAATATATTAAGTCACAATTGCTTTTTTTTATATATATATTTTTTTTTTCTGTGGCAGACACAGGCTCCTATAGATATCTGGTAATGGTGCTTTAAAATCTTGTGTCAAGACGTCTTGTGTTGTATAAATATTACTAAATACACAGTGAGCGAATGCAGCGTGATAAATGTAGTTGCCAGTTTGTAGAAAATATCCATTTAGTTTCCATATATTTAATTTGTCAATAAAAAGTTTACACTTGTAAAATATGTTTAGATGACACTTATGCATGTTAATTAATACAACATAAAACTACTCATGGAAATGCAAAGTGTTTAAACGAATCAATGGAAACATTTTTCATGACTTCCATGGAAGCCAGTTTCCATCTCAGAGTAAAAAACCAAACAACTGAAAAAGAATAAAAATGAAATAAAACAAAAATTCAGTAAGATCTTTATTTCTGGTCATTTCATCTTTCTAGGAAGTGCCGCTTACCCTAAAATGTGACTTTACAGTATTTCTTAATTGAAACTTTAGCTCACTCTTAAATTTTCACGTTTTCTTGAGGTGAATGTGTTTTGATATCAGGCTTTCCTAGAAAATAAAGGTACATTAAAGATGAAAAACCAAAAAAAGAAACACTATAGCACTCAAACGATCCGTACCTGGGCTGGATTCATGAGGGTTACAGATGGTGATCATGGAGTTTTTTGTGGAAAATATGAATGTGTTTTAAAGGCTGAATAAACTGAAGTCTTTATTAATGTAAATCACACCTTCATTTGGCCACAGGCTCTTTGGCGCTCAATAAACTCATTTCAGAGCGCAGCGTTTCTTAACCGTCTGTCATCCGTCTCTCTTCTCTCAGATGATCCGGGCCTCTGAGGCTCACAGCAAGCCGTCACAGACTCAGTGTTTAGAGACGAGTCTTCAGAGTCTTCGGCCTGACATTGATGCACCTTTTGTCTTGTCATATGCAAATACTGTGGCTTAAGAGAGAAGCTGGTTTGAAGTGCAAATTGTGATTTAAGACTCCGGCACGACTCTTCTTAGTCCGCTCCATTCCATTAATTACCTCTCCCAAGGAGGAGAGAAACTTCATTAAAGCACAGATAGGAAAAGAGCGTTAAGGAAACACAGGACTGCTCAAGGACACGCTAGAACAGGAATTAAACTCCAATAAAGCATCGCACACAAACAGCTTTCTGCAGATCACGGTTTATACACGTGTCTAGCTTTCAGACGAATACAGAGTGATTGTGTAGCACTGAAGCCTAAGTAAAGATTGTATTTTAATAAAAGTGTACATTATTTTTGTGTACGTTTACATCAGGTTTTATCTCCATTTTGGTGGCTATAATAATGTATATTAATAAATAAATAAACACATAAATAATAATGACAATTATGATAAAACAGACCCCACCATGCAATAACACAATTGTAATAATAATAATAATAATAATAATAATAATAATAATAATAATAATAACATTAAAAAAAGATCAAATGATTAGTCCACATAAGCAAAGACACCATAATTGGAAATAAAATAAAATTTAAATGTAATAATATATTAAAAAACATACAAAAAAAAAAAAAAAAAAGGTGTGAAAAAAAAAATAAGAAAAGTAGTGTTATATAAAAGCTTAAAATGAGAAAAAATATTTCAGATTCTACACTAAGTCAAATCCAGGGTTATTAAAAATTTTGAAATATATTGTTCAGACAAATTTAAACCATAACAAAGTGTATTACTTGAAATAAATTACCATAAAATTAAATACAAATAAACTTAATCTTCTTTTATTTCTAATAATCTATTATGTATGTACTGTGTTCATTGTTAGTTCATGTTAGCTCAGGTTTATTAAGTAAGGTTAACAGATACAACTTTTGATCTTTTCTAATGTTATTAACAAATGTCTCAATGATACTAAACTGACGCTAGCCAGATCTAATCAAATCAATTTCCGTGCAGCTGCTAAAAAGAAGGTAGTATAGCCTCAAATTATTATTGAGCAGGTGAATTAGCTCAGTGTTTGGCCACAATAATTCAGTTGTCTCCGTTTCAGATCAGCACCGGATCTTAAAACGTCTTTTTCTCATTGGATTGTATGTGGTATTTTAATCGAGCCGCAGCAGCTGAGCTGAATCTTTTGCATCATGTTCATTTTAGTCAAACCTACATGTGCCCCCCAGTGGAGCAGAGTAATTGAAATTTGCCTCAAAGCAGAATAATTTCCATGTTAAATAAATTATCTGACAACACCTGAGCAATCCAGCGAGTGCGTTCTGACAATGCAGCCGAGCTCAGCAGCACAATGTAAATCCTCCCGCTCAAGTAATTGTTTGGTATCTCTGCCAGACACACCGGCCTCGCGTTCATATGATGAGAAGCCTCACAAAGAGATGTTTGTTTGCGGCATGTTATTGTTGAATAATGCCACAGAGAATGATGGGTAATTGTGTGGCACCAGGTAAGTCACGCTGTGATCTGCATCTCTTTTCTGGGCTACAGAAAGCTTTCTTCGCCCACAGTTGGCTGGTTATCTGAACAGCCGAGGATTTGGTTCTGGTCCATTTACATTCATTTGAATGTTTTTGAATAATCTCCTTCATAACTCCACAGTCTGTGTTTGTTTAAGATGAAATCAGTTATAAGTGCGCCAGTGATAGTGTCAGAAAAATACACAGTGAATTACTGAAAGCAGCAAAAATCATCATATGCAGGTGCAGTGAGAAAATCACACCTTTATTACAAAAAACAACAATCCTAGGTTGAATTGTAAAGCAACTAATACAAAAATCAAATGTGATATGTGCATATATTAAATTTCCCTATCTGGAATATGTTGTTCTGAAGTAAAAACATATATGATACCTTTTAGAAATTAGAACAATTCTATATAAAGACATGTATCTCATGGTCACCCATACAAATTATGTATGTGTAGTACATTATTGGACATATATGTCATATTAAATATATATCTATCCAGAAACATATATAAACATACATATTTTTATAGATTTGTTGTTTTAATAAAGTTTCATACTATATGTAAATGATATATTGTTGCACATGACAAAAAAAAAAAAATGTAGATAAAATGTGAACATATACAAATTCTACTATGAGGATAAACCTATTTTTATATGGTTTAAACTTCAGAATGTATTTATGTGAAAATGATATACGTAGGCTTGTGGGTGATATATATGGCAATCTCACTCTCGATATGTCATATATTACATTTCTGTTCTATTTCACTGTTTACAGCAGATCATGCTGGCAGTTGAACCTCTTCGAAAGGGAGATTTTGGATTTGAGGATAACTTGCCTCACTGAATAAATCCACATTCTGGCCGAAAACCATCCCATGGTACTTTTCCCTAAAGCGTCTTTTGCCAACTATGGTTGCAAGCTGTGTCATTACCAACATAGTTCAGCGATTTGATGTTTCCTAAAACCATAATTCAAATGAACATTCGTAAACAGAATTGCAAACTTACATGGTTGGAAGTTCAGCTCTCCACCTACAGCTAGAAGTAGAGTTTCTTGTTAGTGTGACATATGGATTTAAATAGATCATGCAAACTAACATGTAGTGCAGCCTAATTTATATTTTTCATGCATGTGCATTTGTGTGATGCAAGGAAAGCACAAAAAATGATTATCTTCACCAATAATCTGACATTAATTAGATTTGAACTGATTAAGTGGCAGAAGTGATCAATCTACAACTTGCTTGATGTCATTATAAACAGCTCTAACCAATGTGGTTTGAACGATGGGCGCACGACTACGTTTTTGTAATTTAAGGGAAACAGTCGTGTCTAGTTAGTTTCACCAACGATGCTGCTTTTGACACTGTTAATCACCAGATTCTCCTGTCCACCCTCAGAAAGATGGGCATCTCTGGAACTGCTCTCCTGTGGTTTAAGTCCTACCTCTCTGACAGATCCTTCAGTGTGTCTTGGAGGGGTGAAGTTTCTAAATCACACCACCTTGCTACTGGAGTTCCTCAAGGCTCAGTACTTGGACCACTTCTCTTCTCCATCTACATGACGTCATTAGGATCTGTCAATCAGAAACATGGCTTTTCTTATCACTGCTACGCTGATGACACCCAACTCTACTTCTCATTTCAGCCAGATGACCCGACGGTAGCTGCTCGCATTGCAGCCTGTCTGAGTGAGATCTCTAGCTGGATGAATGGCCATCACCTTCAGCTTAACCTTACGAAGACAGAACTCCTGGTGATTCCAGCTAACCCATTGCTTCCTCACAACTTCTCTATACAGCTGAGCTCGTCAACCATAACTCATTCCAGGACAGCCAGAAACCTAGGAGTTGTGATGGATCATCAGTTAAGCTTCACAGGCCACATTGCTACAACGACCCGGTCCTACAGATTTGCCTTATACAACATTAGGAAGATTAGACCCTTCTTTTCAGAGCAGCCACACAACTTCTTGTCCAAGCTCTTGTTCTGTCCAGACTGGACTATTGTAATGCTCTCCTGGCTCTTCCTGCATGTACTGTCAAACTGATCCAAAATGCAGCAGTGAGGTTTGTCTTCAATGAGCCAAATAAAGCTCACGTTACTCCTCTCCTCATCAGGTTACACTGGCTACCAGTAGCTGCTTGTACAGTATATCAAATTCAAGGTACTGATGCTTGCCTACAAGATGACCACTGGCACAGCACCAATATACCTAAACTCACTAGTTCAGACCTATGCGCTCTCCAGAAGTTTGCATTCTGCAAGTGAACAACGCCTTGTGGTGTCATCCCAAAGAGGTTCAAAATCACTCTCACGGACCTTCTCCTGGACGTTGCCCAGCTGGTTGAATGACCTCCCAATCTCAATTCGTACAGCTCTTTACTCATTTAAAAAAAAAAAAAAAAACACATCTAAAGACTCATCTTTTTCGCCAAACTTAACCAACTAATACTAGCACTTACCTTTTCTTTTCTTGTCTATCATTTTCTTAAAAGAAAAAACCTGACTATGTGTTCTTTACTAGACTAACTGAGACTTGTCATGGCACTTGTATACTGTTGATGTTCTCTCATGGATCCGACTGCTTCTGTTGTTCTCATTTGTAAGTCGCTTTGGATAAAAGCATCTGCTAAATGATTAAATTTAAATGTAAATGTAATATTCATACTATGGTAATTGATCAGAGAGTTACATCACTGAGACCACCTGACCGATACGTCATACCACATTTGGTTTTGTATTTATAAGCCATTTAGAGGTTTACCTGAAACCGATTAGTCCAAAATATTGAATACAATAAAAACTAAAATTATATAAAATGTATAATATAATATTAAAATTCCAGTATAGTGTCACACTGTCATGGGGATGCAGGATGATGATGATGATTATTATTATTATTATTATTGTTATTATTTATATATATATATATATATATATATATATATATATATATATATATATATATATATATATATATATATATATATTTATAAAAAAACAATGCAGAATTCTCTTCCATAACTGATGAGAGTTATTTATAGTAGATAAATGTTATTAAGTCGCCCCTGTTGGCAGTTATGTCAAAGTTAATTTCAGACCCTGATTACACACATTGCATTGAGCTTGAGGTTCGGGCCAGTTTATTTGGCTCTCAAAAATTTACAATTTTTCAGGCTGGGATGGAAATTTTTACACTTGACCAATGCAGAGTATGTCACTGTGTAGTAGTACAGGTAAGAGAAAAAATAAATCTCAATACTCTTTTGGAAAGGAGCACTTTTTTGACGACAGCAAGCAAACTATTAGTTCCAAATCAAAACTGCTGACCTTCTAAAGCTGTGCTTAATCAATGCCTCATTTGAGCTGAAGCTATCGAGCACAACATAATCGCTCCGAAGGCCAAATATTCTGACATTTATGGACAGCAGGCTGACTGCCTAAAATATCACTTTCATTCTCTTCTCAAGATGTGACTCTGATATATTCGAAGTGGCTCGAGGTGTTACGGCCAAGCCTCTTGTTTTTCCTTTGGCACTTCTTAACTTTCTTTTCCATCTCTGTCTCTCTTGGTGTGCAGCATGTGCCTCGTCCACCGCTGCAGGGGTCTTATGGGTAATTCTGTTCTGCCACTGGGTTTGATTTATTAGGCTGAGATTCAGAAGAATCCGTGTTACTGGCTTTCTGAGTCTGTAACTTCGGAGAAAGTGAGCGAGCAGCATCTCCCAGTGAGATAGTGTTTTAAGAGTGCTTAAAACTGACAAGTAGCTCCTCATTACTTTTTATGTGTGTAAGCAAAGTATTCAATTTGTTTCAGACTCTTATTTTTTATCATGCAGGTCTTTGGTGTTAACAGGGCTTGTAAATGGAGACTGAAAGCAACATTTTTATGTATTTTTGACTTTCAGATAGGGTTTTTAGATGTGAATTTATTTATTATTGAGCACTGTTTGCTGTTATTGAATTAGTCAAATGACCTTTACAACAACCTGGAGATTATGGCACATGAACAAAGTCGCAGATCTTATGCCATTAAGATGAACTGCTTCCTTTGATCAGAGAAGATGAGGAGTTTTTTCCCTCTGCATTTGTTTATAAGAATGTGTCAAAGGCGTAGAATCTAAATCTTTTGATTACTTTTTTATATTCTTGAATTAGAGAGACTTCATTAGTCCTGATGTGGCTTTTGTCTGTGTTACGCTGATGACTGCATAATGGGATTTTCCAAAAACATGTTTGGAGGCACAGATCTCATTCCTAGCCCTCCAGCGCAGCCAATTTCAGTCAAAAACAAACAAATGCTGTTTAAAGTCATTCCTTTTTTATATAAAAAAATACAAATAAAAATGCATATTCAGTGACAGACTGCAATGATTATTTTGTGCAAGTATGCATTCATTTCCCCTTTCACTATTCAGTTGATTTATTTCTTTTTATATTCTTGGAACCAGTTTGCATTTCATTATTTGAAAGAGAGTCGGTAACTAAAATGAACCATTTCAACTTTTGTTATCACAACCAAATTCAACACCAAAAAACACAAAAACAATTTTGTCCCAGACTTAAGCTGAGCGATACATTAGAGTAAAAACTCTGAACGGCAAGAAAAAGGGTTTATTTACTGAACCAAGCTTCCCAGTGTAGAATTCTCCACTTTATTGTCATTGCACAAATCTTTACTTTACTCTAGCATTGATGTGTATGTGTGTGCAAGCCCTTACGGATCCAAAATGCACAGCGTTTGTGTGCCGTTAGCATGCTTGCGTTAGAAGACGAGGACAGCGTTCCAATCGAGTCGTGATTAAAGACGCAGCATCCTGCAGATCTCAATATCTCTGGAACGGGACCCAGAGGAGTGCCGCTATAGCACTACATTAAAGGGAATATCTCAGGAAAGGAAGGCATGAAATGATACATAAATATCAATTATTAAATTATTCAGAGCCTATCCAAAAGGAGGAGAATCCAGAAGTCTGCATGGGTAATCTCACCTCAAACAGTCCTCATATAAAAATGACCTAAGCAAATAGAGCGGCAGTGGAGTCTGCACATAGAAGAATGACTTAATTCTCCTAGGACGTATTTAAATTAGAAGAGCAGCAGAATTACACATTCAGCATGTTTTATATTAAGGGCCTTTGATGCGTACATGCAAGCTGAACAACTTCTCTCAGATGTTTCTCTAATTTCAGGATGTGCCTGTGAACTCTGCAGGATGATGGGATACGTTAAAGGTATAGTTCATCCGATTAAGGTTGAACAGTAGTTTTTATATTTTCTGCATGGTGCTTTTAAGATGTTGAGCTGCGAAGTGTTTCACGGTCGCATAGTGAACACTCTTGTAAAATCGCACCTTTAAATTCAATTCAGATTTGTTTGTACGAAGATTGAACTAGCACAGGCTTTTCATCCAAATGTGTCAGATCTGTTTTGGGTGATCCCAAAATCAGCCTATCTATACAACACAGATTGTTTCAAAGCAGCCTTACATTAATAAACAGGAAAAAAAAACAGAAGCAGTGATGCAGACTCCATTAAACATGAGAGTAATTCAAATTCTGCTGTAGAGAAACTAAACAAAGACAATGGTGCCATTTTTCAGCTCAAGTTAGTTCAGTGTTGGTTTACTTCAGTTCAGTAACTTAAGCATCTCCATAGAAGACAATATACTTGGTTCAATGTGGATTCAGCATTCAGTTCAGTTACAGTATTTATTATGCAGAATTCATCAATCATAAAACAAATTTAATTCAGCTGTAAAGCAAGAAGACAATATCATTATTCAGCCTGATTCAATAGTCCATTTTCAAAACAGGTTCTAAATGCAGTTTTTTTTCTTCCATTAAAATATGTTCTAAATGCATATATATATATATATATTTCATTAAAATATGAACATTCTGGCCAATCTTTCATACAATTATTTTACATTAGTGACCTCAAACGTCATTGGTCCTTTTGTGTCACATGGTGTCAAACACGACTCAATGGTCACAACTCATACTGTATGCACTACAAATGCAAAGTTATCAGTGAACGGTGACTTCTTTGTAATCGGTGTCTTAAAATTTTATTGGATAACTTAAGACATGGAATATAGAGTATGGCCTTCTTTTTTGTGCTTTTTAGGGTACAGTTACACACTAACAGTGTACTAAAATAGAAAAAGGTTTTCCTTCAAGTTTTTTTCTGCATACAGACAGCAATGTTTTCAAAAGATTCTCCGTTCACACAGACCTGTGAAAACAACTAAGAATGATGTATTATATATACCATACCAGCTGGTGATGAGACACATGCGCATGGTATTAGCATTTTCACAAACTTACATTTTCAGGCCTCCAAAATACTGCTGTCATGTAAAGGAATGACCAAAATGCATAATTTTTTTTTTCAGTTTTTTGTTAAAAATAGTGCCGCATAAATGCAACTTTTACTAAAGTGGTTTGAAATGATATGAGGGTGAATAAATGATACCAGAATGTTAATTTATGTGTGAACTATTCCTTTTAGACTAATATAGCTAGTTAAAATAGTAAACATGAAATATGAAATTAACAGCTGTTCGGAGTAGAGTTGGGTGTTATCATTTCACCCAATAACCACTTCACACATGACCTTAAGTGCTTAGCTCTCATTTGCTGTTAGAAGCTTGTCGATGCTAGGTCATGTTGGGTGATAATAGCTGTTTGCCAGTATGGGATTCAAAACCAGAGCTTCAGCTCTTCTCTATTATAGCTGCAAATATTTTCTGTCACCTATAAAATCTGCTACTCCCACGTGAGACTGCACTGCATGATTTATACAAAGTAGCATAAAACCCTTGAATTTAATCAAATACTTCAGGCCTAGAGAGAAAATACTTTTGCTTTCCCCCAGTGCATTATGGCATGTATAGATGGAAACCCAATGATTTGAGTGCTGAAGCCAAGGCGAGAGTTTTTTAGTCATATTGTCTCCCAGGTTCTTAGGATGGAGTTTGAATTCTAATGAGCTGAATCTTAAAGAGACTGCAGAAGTATTTGTAATATTTCATCCTAACATATATCGAGAGATATGTCCACACACACATACACAATCAAGCCCCCAGCGTTTCTTGTTGCCGAGCTTCATTAGGGTGAAGCTGTGGCACCTTCACTCGAGCGGCCCAGCCTGCTTCTCCTCTCTTCATTCTCATCAAACATTGCAGATGAGGTCCTGAGCCCAATTAATCACAGCACAGTCCTGCTTCACAGCCCCCCCATTAATCAACCCGACCACCAGCATGCACGCACGCAAACAGCCCCTTCACTGAGCCTGGAAGCGCTGTCAGCCAACATCAACACACCGACATATACACCAACTCTAATGCTAATCTCACACAGATTTACCATCGTATATCATACATAGCTTTCGTCTGCAGGTAAATGCTGTAAATCTAGCTGCAAAAAGCTTTTTCCTTTCACAGCCACTGAAAAGTTTTTAAATACCGTTCTTAAAATACAGATGGTAATTATTTTGTGTAATGACTGACAACTAATTAATGGCTTTTGTTGAAATTATGAGTTTTTTTGTTCAAATAATTGGCAAATAAAATACCATCTGAAAAATGTATATTCATCTGGAGATTTGCAAAATGTTACATTTGAAAGAAAAAAAAAAAAGAAAAAAATAAAGGAATGAGCTTGCACAATTAAATATTCAATATGGACCAATACCGATATATAATATCAGCTGACAACCGATATGGTAATTATGGAAATTAGCATGCACATTTAAATATTCAACATTGGCTGATATATATAAAAAATATATATATATAAAAGTGTATTATTAGTCAATAACCAAATTCGATATAGACTGGAATGAGCATACATGAATAAATCTTCAATATGGGCTGATACATAAAAAATAAAATAAAAATTATATATATATATATATATATATATATATATATATAGTAATAATAATGTTAGAGACAGGAATGAGCATACACATTTAAATATTTAATATGTGCCAGTTGTAATACATAAAAAAGGTCAACAATTATCAGTAACAAATTAAAAGATGGAATTAGTGTGCAAGGTTTAAATATTCAATATGAGCTGATAATGATACATTAAAATAAACTGTATTATTATTGAATAACCGATATGGTTATAGACAGGAATGATCATGCACAATTAGATATTCAGTATAGTCCAATGCTGAGACATTACATTAAATCTATGATATTAATACAACAACCGATATTGTACCAATATATTGTGGGTTTCTAAACTTATGTATTGATAATGTACATGCAAATGTATATGGGATGTGCAATTTGGATGACAGGAATGTGTGTGCATAATTAAAATATTCAATAAGTGCCAATACTGATACATTAAAAACTTTCTGATGTTAACAGATAACCGATATGGTACAGATTTATTGCGCATCCCTAAATGTATATATTAATAACATATATTGCATATTTCTACCTGCAAATTCACTGTAAGAAACATGCAAGACAATAACATGCTATGTTCTTCTTCACTCTTGCTAGCTGCTTTCCAAAGATGCTCAGATCACAGTCCTGTAGAGATTCCATTGTGTCGTTTCTGAACTGCTACAGAAAAGTGAAAACAGGATGAAATTTAGGCCAGAATCTAATTTCTGCCGGCTACAATCGTCTCTTTCAAGCTGTAAACATCTGTCTTTGTTTCACAGGACTTATTGGAGCTGAAAAAAAAGATTAAGGAGCTCTGAGAATGACCGTCCCAGTGGAGTATCATTTCTGCTTTTTCCAACTTTTCTCCCTTCATCTCTTTCTCTGACAGGTAGCACAGTTTCCCAACCAGGCGTGATGAAGTAGCAGGCAGTAAAAGCTATTTCTTTTATGTAAATCTGACCAGCGATGACAACAAGCAATGAGTGACAGTATGTTTGGTCAGGGTTTGTATTTCAGCATTGTTGAGTAGCCGGGTCCACCCTGAAACCTGATTGGTCCAAAATTCAGTCCATATAACAATACTTAAACATCAAACATCTGTTATGCAGCAGCTTCCTTTTTAGTGTTGACACTTTTGCCAGTTTAGGGAACAATGTAATTGAAATACGAACATCATGATGTAATGTTTAAGTCATTTGCCTCTGAAGAAAAATATTTACAGTATTCCTTGAGAGCCTGTGCTGGCAGATAAACACTGTCTTACACTACAATTAAATGTTCAGTGTTTTGAGTCTTTGTGAGCAGATGTTTTTTGATAGGCTGTCAGTTTAACATCAGATTGGCGTCTGCCCCCTGTGTCAGCGCTGAGAGAGCAGAGCATTATATGTTAGCAGGAGGCGAAGGGCTGAGTGTGTTTTGAGGGACTTGGTGTCATTTCTGCTCAGCTTTGTGTGAATTGTATGTGACAAGCCTTTTAACACCGCTGCTGTTCTTTCCTTTGCTAAATCAACGATTGCAAGCGGAGAAGGAGAGAACAAGGAAGTAAAAGGTAGATGCGAATAGATTGAAAGGCAAATTTCTTTCTTCTGCCTGTGATTTATTTATTTATAAAAAAAGGCCCTTCAAACCTCCTCAAAATGGTTCCAATTATGGAGGTACCCCTGCAGTGCAGTTTGAGGTTGTCAATGTTATTGTGTAACTCAGATTTCTGTATCATCACACTGAAAGAAGCCCGTTATTGACCAGCCTTTCTAACCATGATTTTTAAATGAGGTCTCTTTTCTGCTTGGATACTGAAGGAAAATTAAGAGGTAGCTTGGCACTTATGACGCAGTCTAGCTGAAATAAAAAAGGGGGGGGGGGTATTTATTTATTTATTCCCTAAAATGAGCTGTATAAGAGATAAAGGTTAAAAATAAAACAAGTCTTTTGATGCAAATTTCATCACACACACTTTTAATTTCTTTTTTCAGCTCATACAAATTATATTGCATTTGAGATTAAGCTTAATATTTACAATAATTGTAAGGAAACAATGGGCTGTTTGCAAGATATTGGACACTTAAAATTAGCCATTGTGATTAACTACTTCACTAAAGTTTCCAGCTAAATGCCTTCAAATACTTTAGAGACTTGGTGGAAAAAAATGGTATCTGTGAGGATTTCCAGTCAAGATTAAGACCATATCAAACTGAGGCTGCTCTCCTTGGAGTTACAAATGACCTGCTCTTATCATCTGATCATCTGTGGTTGTATCTCTCTAATAGTGCTGTTAGATCTTACTACTGCATTCAGCACTATTGACCATAACATTCTCTTTAATAGACATGAAAAGTTTGCTGACATTAGTGGAAGTGCATTAGTATGGTTCAAATCATACTTATCTGACCGTCGTTAATTAATTCAGTGAATAAAGAGGTATCATATGGATCACAAGTCCAGTATGGAGTACCCCAAGGCTCAGTACTAGGGCTGTTACTTTTCACACTTTACATGTTTCCCTTGGGAGACATCATCAGGAAACATGGTGCTAGCTTTCATTTTTATGCCGATGATACTTAGCATTATATTTCATCAAGGCCAGGAGAAACACACCGATTAGAAAAATTAACGGAATGCATAGTCGATATAAAAAACTGGATGAAGAGTAATTTATTACTGCTAAATTAAAAAACAAAACAAAAAAAAAAACATACAGAGTTGTCAATTATAGGACCTAAAAACTCTGCATGTAGTAACCTAGAACAATATCTAAGACTTGATGGCTGCTCTGTCAATTCTTCGTCATCAGTTAGCAATCTTTCCTTTGAAAGCCAAATTTCTAGCATTTGTAAAACTGCATTTCCATCTCAAAAATATATCTAAATTATGACCTATGCTCTGAATGTCAAATCCAGAAACGTTAATTCACGTGTTCATGACCTCAAGGTTAGATTATTGTAATGCTTTATTGGGTTGTTGTTCTGCACACTTAATAAACAAACTACAGCTAGTCCAAAATGCAGCAGCAACAGTTCTTACTAGAACCAGGAAGTATGACCATATTAGCCCGGTCCTGTCCACAATGCACTGGTTCCCTATCAAACATCGTATAGATTTTAAAATATTGCTTATTACTTATAAAGCCCTGAATGGTGTAGCACCTCAGTATTTGAACAAGCTCTTATTGTACTGTAGTCCTCTACATCCGCTGAAGAAAACTCCCAAACTCTGGAATAACCTACCTAACATTGTTCGGGAGGCAGACACACTATGTCAGTTTAAATCTAGATTATTGACCTCTTTTACCTGGTTTACACATAACACACTAACACATTTCTTATATTCAAATCCGATAAATTATATTTAGGTTGCATTAATTAGGAAAACAGGAACCAGGAACACTTCCCATAACACACAATGTACTTGCTACATCATTAGAAGAATGGCATCTACGCTAATATCTGTCTGTTTCTCTCTTATTCCGAGGTCACCGTAGTCACCAGATCTGGTTTTCTATGACTTGATTGCACAGATACTATTTAAACTGAACTGAGCTGGATGATGATATCATTGAATTCAATGATGAAATGCCTTTTTGCTTTATTGACACACTATTTTCCTATTTAATGCTGTTCAGTTGCTTTGTTAAAATCTATATTGTTAAAAGCGCTATATAAATTAAGTTGACTTGACTTGACTTCCATGAATTTCCATGCATGTTTATATCCCAAATGCAGATATACTAACACTTTTGATGCATGCACTCTTTTACACACCGTCTAAATGTCACATGAAACCAGTCATTGGCTTAGAATGTCATTCAAACAACATATGAAGGCTGTCTGCTATAATAAGCTGCAATACCCACCAAATGTTATGTTTAGAGAGTGCCTTCTCAAGCAGGGAAAGAAAAAGCATCAGTTTACAAGAGCTGCTGATACACAAGAATAATTCCTGTTGCTTTAAAAAGCATGCACACAGGACCAGTTCACTTCCAGCACTGTTCAGATACTTATTGCTATTCTAGATCAGTGCTTAGTGCTAAAAAAAATCAACGCCGTGGCTCTCTCGGTGCACTTGTTTGAATGAAGTCAGATAAATATGTGTCAAATCCATCAAACATTGGTGAAAGCAAAGGAGAGTGCTGAGAAGCCCACCCCGAGATGTGGAATTCCAAACCTGACGAACTTTAACTTTAGGACTGGGATCTTGTGCAGCACCCCTGGATGCACATGAGCAAAACGACAATTCAACTCTGCTCTTATCTGCCTTTTTGCCACCTTACCTTATATTTTATTCCACTCTTCTAATCCATAATGAATCATGTGGCTCATTCACACTCATTTATTGGATTAGCAGCTGCCTTTATAACCGTGCCTTTACCGATGACCTCCTTTGTTCTTAGCAGTCGGCACACAATCATCTATGAGTGACGTCACTTCCCAATACAAACACACAGTACCAATTCACTTCCAGGACTGATTAGATGTTTACTGTTATTACAGGTCAGTGCTTAGTGCTAAAAATCATAGTATAACCCCATAGTATAGTCCCTGCCTCTGACACCGATTGACATGTTTCCATGTAAGGCATCAGAAATTCAAATACTAAAGTAATTGCGATTACATTTGTTGAGTGTTGGCAGGTTACATGCATGATGCAGAGAGAATGAAAAAGCAGACGTGGTAATTAATATTGCTATTCAAATATGACTCGTGAGACATGGGAAATACAGTTGCAAATGGGCTTTGCTTTTTCATTTGAAATTGCATTCGAAAGAGAAAACGCAAATGGTACTGCAAGATTTGCATTTGGATTATGTCAATATTTATGCGTTGACATATAGAAAATGCAATTCGTTTTGAAAATAGTCACTTGTGGCCTCAAAGCCTGCTGTGCCTCGATTGCTATTCCTGAGGTTAAACACACCTCCTCATTAACCTATGGACAAAGAAATGTAGAATTAGATACATGTGGAAATAAAATGCGTTGACATATAGAAAATGCAATTCGTTTTGAAAATAGTCACTTGTGGCCTCAAAGCCTGCTGTGCCTCGATTGCTATTCCTGAGGTTAAACACACCTCCTCATTACCCTATGGACAAAGAAATGTAGAATTAGATACATGTGGAAATAAACAAATATGAAAATAAATATGGAAATAAGTAAATGTGGAAAAATATACATAAATACGGGAATAAAAGTGTAAATAGTAACAATAATGATAATAATAATAATAAATATATACTTTTCTTTGCATATTTATTTAAATCTTTATTTCTAATTTTGCCAGGTTTAACACAGGACCATACTGAGTGTTGGTGACTCCTGCCACAGTCATCCGATGACTCGTAAATGCTTAATGGCCATGCTTGATGGCACGATGACATCTGCTTGTTCCGTGTGGGCTCACAGATTGCGTGCTCTGAAAGAGACCCTCGCTGCATGTCAAAATGTCAAATGACTCAGAATGACAAGGCTATTAACAACATGTTCATATATTAAAATTCAAAACTGTTTTATGATGTGAAGAAGAATTAAGATATTAGTACTTGGCACCTGACGATACTTTTCAAAACCTTTTTTTTTTCTCTCATGTCAGGCCATTGTTTATTATGCTCAAGTCAAGTTTTTTTTTTTTTTTTCTAGAAAATAACAGAGAAAAACAAACATATTTTACGAAACCTAAATGCTGTGCAAGATTGGAGTAACGGGCAGAAATCAACTAGTGATGGCCAATATAAAGCCTATATATATCACACTATTTCATTTAAAGAGAGTAACAACAAATGCAAAACAATTTCTAAAATTACATGTATTTTACATTATATTCTTACAAGAATATGCCAATAATTAAAAAAGAAAAATCAAATATCAGCCGATATATCGGTCAACGACTATTGTAATAGCACTCTTTGGGTCTCAACAATGTCTCAAAACTGTGCTTACATTTGCAATTTTTTTACTTAAAAGATTCCATTACAATAATTTCTCATCAAATTCTTCAAAAACAGATTATCGGCTTTGCTTAATGACTAGTGATAATGGTCCGGCCACACTATGTTATTCAATCTGCACGTATTACAGTCCGTCCTCATCGTCGCACACCAAGTCTTCCTCCACACCCTCTTCTGTGATCACAAAAATCATTCATGTTCTGAAAAAAAAAAAAAAAACTGATATAGGAGAACTGGGGGTGTCTACAAAAATTACTGCAGATTGCTGCAAATCCCCCGTCTTTGATCTTGGCAGTCATCAAAAGGATGCACACTCCAAAACGGAGCCGCCCGACCTCCTGTTCACCATTTCATATTCCTCAAGAGAATGTCATATAACAGTCTCTCTTCCTGCAGCCTCTAATCCCCTTCCAAAATACTGTCACTGATCGCAGCCCTGCGCCTGCAACCGGGCCTCGCTTTCACACCCATCATCTTTGATGTCACATAAACTTCACAGCTTTGTGTGATGCTTAGGTTATCAAGCTTTTATTGGGTCTCTATCAAGTTGCAACATTGAATGCTGCCCATAAACTGCCCCCACAAGCTTCTGTCAGCCGTGCGTGTGATGGATTTGTCCTGTGCGAGTGCTGCTCCCGTAAAGAGGGTTTGTTTGGCATATTCCACACTTCAGCATCTTTTCTTGTTAATAAAACTGCAAATCTGCTAAACTGAATCAGCAGTGCGGCAGATTACATTGTAAAAAGGGGGCTGCTGTGGAAAAAAGCGACTAGAGACACACTAGAGACAAAGAGAGTGTCTCCTCCCGAGATCCCCAGATATTTGACCCGCGTTTAGGTGTGGAGAGCTCCATGTGCGCTGCATATGAATTTTGCCATTTGCAGGCCTGTCCTTGTTCGCTTTAGAATTAAATGTTATCTTTAGGCATGAGTATCTTTATTACATTGAATAGCCAGTTTAAGTATGAACGTTATGGCCGCAGTGCAGTTATGTCCATAGCTTTATGTTAACAGTGTGACTGTTTTTTTTTTTTTGGCAAATTTTGAATTCAATTTTTTCTAAAAATCGGAGTATTACAAAAACTGTTTTAGAGTAAATGGTTTTTGTGTCTGTGTCTGTTTTTTTTAAAGTAAATAAAAGAGAGGACAAACAGATAAAAGATTAAACTAACAATGTTTCATTTCAGAATTCCAGGAACAATTGTTCCCCCCAAATGCAATAAATGCACCAACATTGCCTGAGAATATATTCAGTCACAAATCTTGTTGAGATAAAATATATAATTCTGAGAAAAAAGTCTGGACTGTGGCATAAAAAGTTGCAATTACCATTTATTTTTGTCCTGTGTCGGAAACAAGCTTCCATACGTTTGTTTTTATGTGCAACTATAACTTCATACAATAAGTTTTTCCATCATCATTTAGATTCATGTGATGTTACAAAAGGAAAGGTATACCATTTTTAGGTGATTTTTTCAAAACTCACAAATATATATTCTTAGAAGGGCAATTTATTCAATAAATGTTTTTCTTCATACTGAATTAAGTTGATCCTTCTTGTGACCATTTTCTTGGGGTATCTTTCATTCAGTTTGGATTCTAGACATTAAATTAAGCACTACCTTCATGTCTTATTCCCTGAAGAGGTCACATCTGTTTTTGTTGTTGTTGACAATGTAGACCTCCTGAATATCATATCCAAGCCATCACCAACTTGTAATGGCTTTTGCCAGTTCCTGGTTTGTTGTGCCATTTAGGAAGTGTGTTTGTTAACATAAACCAATCCATGTTGTTCTGTAATTTATATTTATATTCCAGATTCTACACTTCCCACCTAACTCCAACAGGAAGCTCGGGGATGAGGAGACTGGTGTGGATGATTTCTGTTTGGCATGAAACTGTCTTGGCTCAGTGTAGTTCCTCATGTCACTCATAATAGCAGCGAATCCCAGCTATCTCTGCCAGTCAGGGAGATTTTAATGGGAAAAAGGCCAACTCTTTAGCTCTGCATGACAGACTAAATTGTTAGTAACCAATGTAGAGTTCGGCATCAACTTTGTAGATGCACTAATGACACTCTTCCATCGACCCCATGCCATTTAACAGATTTCCTCCATTGCATCCACGCATCATCATTCCTGGAAGCAGTTCGTAGTCTGAGGGTAATCATACATGTAGACAGTAATTACTTGTTTATATCCTCGCGGCAGATGGTCTCAGTCGGGAGACACCTGAAATTGATCTGGGTGCTGAGTAATCACAATCTGATCCATTTCTACATGAGAGGAAGACGACTGATCCGAGCCAGCGATGACAGCTCCATGGGATTCTTGTTTGTTGGGTTTTGATTCTTCTCAGACTCACTATTGACCTGCCGGACTGCTTTGTGTTTAACATCCCTTTCTCTCTCTCTTCACACCAACATCAGTTTATTGAAAATTAGCTTTTTAAGCAGCGTTATGTGCATGGTAATGGAATAGGGATGGGTGATTTACTTGTCTTGTCATTAAATGTTCTTCGTGCCAGTCTGAATGCATCGTATTTCAAAATATGACTCTGGTTCTGTGTTTTAGAGAAGTATCTTTCATATTCATTCTCTATTTGACTGGCATACGGCTAATTGGACTTAAAGTTTACTAGATCTGATGGCCTGAGAAGTTTTATAGGCTGTCAGGCAAGTTTGTACAAAATTAAGCCATTAAAATGGGGTCTGTTCCTCAAACAAAACAGTCAGTTATTAACAAATGCATTAAAAATGCAACTCACACATGCAGTTAAAAGTAAAAAGTTATTAGAGTGATGCAGCTGTCCTCACATCATAAAATCATTGAACATTTGTATGACAATGTAAGTTTAATTCAGTTGTGAATTAAACTTATGTAATTTGGTAAAACTCCCCAAAAGATTATTTTGGAAAATAGTGAAATTCTATTGTCATTTACTCATCCTCATGTTCAAATTAATATCTTATGTATGCTGCTTGCCAAACACTTGCTGGTAGCCATCGACTTTCATATTATGGATCAAAAAAACCATAGAAGTCAGTGGGAACCAGAAGCTGTTTGGTTATCTTCTTCAGAAGAAAGAAACTCCTACAGGTTTGGAACAAGTGGAGCGTGAGTAAATAATGACAGAATTTAGTTATTATTATTTTTTTTGATGAACTGTCTCTTTAAATTCTAAACAGCAGCTAAACTTCTTTTGTTTCATACAAGAAAGCAAGTCAGACAGGTTTGAAACAATATGAGGGGCGAGTAAATGATTGTGCATTTTAATTTTTTTCTGAGTTATTCCTTTAATGGCAGTTTTTCTTAACTGTTGCGCGCCCCGCCGTGCGACACTCCTCCAGATGCTCTTATTGGAGCGGCTCCCCTGTTTCCTCCATATCTTAGCTGGAGTGTAGATGATACGGATGTTATTCTGAAGATTTGTGGCTGATCGTGTCGGGCTAATGGTCCTCTGGTAGCCTTTTTAATGGCAGAGCATCGTCATGAAATATGAAACAAAAGACTCATCATTAATGTATAACCTTGCACTCTTTGTAGCTTGTACTGTTTTGTTGTTCCCGACAAGAAGTCGGGAAATAGTTGTTTTCAAAAACTGTTTAATGGGACAATATGCTTGTTCAGACCTTAACTTTTACAACTTTAACAAAATGTGAGGCAGAGGTGGAGACAAATTGCACCACTCGAGCTGCCAGGCTGCTTCCTCTTTTCTCAAGCAGACATAAATTACATCGAAACACACCAGTTTGTGGTTCCTAAACACCCAAATCGGCTCCATCCTATGAGGCTTCTGCTGGTATATCTTGCATGGCCTAAAGAAATTGGTTTGCATATCCTGTGAAATGTACGGCAACACACACACACGCATATATATATATATATATATATATATATATATATATATATATATATATATATATATATAAGGGAGATGCATCAATGTATCAGTAATAATCGATATCGTAAAAGCAATTATCTGCACTGTCGGCTGATTATTTAAAAACAGTTAATGATCAGGGCCGATTATCTCCTGTCAAACAAAAGGCAGTGAAAAAGTATGTCAGACAGCAACTTGCATAATCAAGTTTAAAGGAATATTAATGCAGCACCGTAACTCAGGCTATATTTGATCTTATGAATCACCTGTAGTTGCCAGGTCTGCAGTTTTTCTTCACCAAACATTATTTGTACTGCACTTCCAATACAATTATCACAAAGAGCTTTGTGCTTTGTTACTTCTGATAAGAAATAAAGTCTCAGATTTCAAATCATGCATTTCATTCATTTGGACCCGCTGCCTGTTGCCTACTTCTGCTCATTTGTAACCATCACAATAATGTCACCATAACAAGGGTTCCAGCAGTTCCATCATGTGCCCATGTCAATGTACTCGTTATGACCCTTTAAAGAATCTTTGTTCCATTTATCAAAGGGGATGTAATATTGAGGCTTATGTGGAGGAATTTCTTTCATATAGCTACCTTGTACCTGGTGATGATGCATGGGCTTGACCTGGATATTAGCCTCAGCTTGCCTGAGAATCCATGTTGTTCCCTAGTGCAACATATTGACATTGTTTTATTGTTTTGTGGATCTAAGTTCACTGTGGGGTAGGTGTGTGTGGGGGGGGGGGGATAGGGGGGATAGGGGGATAGGGGGCAGTAGGCCATGCGCTCAAGTTGCTACACAGTCCGACCAGGATTGACATCATACCACAAACTGATGATTTCAAGTCCAGTATTTGCCACCAATTCCATGCCAGAGCCAATTCCCAAGATGGCTGGCAGGCTCCAGCTAGAGCCAGCCCTCAAGCTGACACCATGCTCCAGCCATTGTCAGCATCCAAGATTGCTGCCATATCGTGGTCAGCTCCCAAGAGGCCAGAGCCATTGTCTTCTAGAGCTGTTTCTTTACATGCCAACTCCTCAGCCAGAGTTGCTGCTGTTATGAAAGCCCCACCAAGGTCTTCAGCCACCATGGACAACACGCCAGTTTCCGTTCATCATGCACGCTACGCCAGAGTTCCCGGTCGTCATGACTGTTGTGTTTGGAAACAACATAGCTTTCCCTGGGCATTTGAGGCTGACTCCTAGTTTGGCGGATCTACTGTTGACATCAGTGAGATCAGCTGCCATACCAGGGCCTTCAGCAGTGGAGGTTAAAGAGGTGGTTCCTCTGTCTGCAGTACTTCCAGTCATGGCAGTGGCTATGTTGTGTGTCTGGGTAGTACACTGTACTCCTACTCCGTAGCCAAGCCCAGTTCAAGTCTCTTGTCCTAAGCCAAGTCCAGTCCGAGAATCCATTCTGGCGCCAAGTCCAGTTCAATTCTCTGGTCCTGAGCCAAGTCTAGTTCAAGAATCCCTTCAGGAGTCAAGTCTAGTTCAAGAATATATTTCAGAGCCTAGTTCAGTACAAGACCTTGTTTCTGAAGAAGGTCTGGTGGGTGAACCCATTCCAGACCCCATTCCCCCATTCAATCCCATAGATTGAATCCCCGGCAAGCCCGTTGGGCCCTGTTCTTTACCAGATTCAATTTCACCATCACCTACTGCCCTGGAAGCCACAACTGCAAGGCTGATGCTCTCTATCATCTGCATTCCCTGAATACTCCTTCAGACACCACTGAATTTATCAAGAAGTGCTGCATGGGGTATGAAATCTCGGTGCTCTTTGGTTGTATGGGATCGTATATATTTAAGAACAATATTCCAAGGCACTCAAATTGTATAGTGAAAAGTTAAAAAGCCTTTATTGCATCACTGGCTTTATAAACAACAAGAACCTATTCCACTGGGAGGCCCAGAAGGGAGGGTTTATGTTCCTCAGTCCCAGCGGCAATCCCTTCTGGGCTCAATTCACAGTTCACACTGGGCTCTGGACATCCAGGCAACCAACTGACCCTCTTACTCCTCCAATCTCGGTACCGGTGGCCCAGTATGTCCCGGGATGTTATCAGATACATCTGCAGCTGCTCAGTCTGTGCCTGCCAGGAGCTGACATGGAGTGGAAGACAAGTTGGTACTCTTACCTGTTCCTCAAAGGTCCTGGTCCCATCTGGGAATTGACTTTGTCACTGACCTTCCCAACTCTGAAGGCAACACATGCATCTTAGTAGTTGTGGATAGATTCTCTAAAGCCTGTAAATTAATTCCCCTGCCAGTATTACCAACTGGCCTAGAAACTGCAGAACATCTATTCAATCATGTCTTCCACAACTTTGACCTACCTGAAAATATTGTGTCAGACTGGGGTCCCCAATTCATCTCCAGGGTGTGAAAAGCCTTCCATCTCTTAGGAGTGACAATAAACTTATCCTCTGGGTACCATCCGCAGACTAATGGCCAGACTGAGTGGAAGATCTAGGAACTCGGATGGTACCTCCGGGCAGACTGCCAAGAAGACCAGCACAGCTGGAACCGTTTCCTTTCCTGGGCCGTGTATGCACAGAACTCCCTTCGACAAGGTACTACCAGCCTCACCCCCTTCCAGTGCATACTTTGCTACCAACCCCCTTTGTTCCCCTGTACAGGTGAACCTTCTGACGTTCCAGCTGGGGAGTACTGGTTCCGAGCAAGCGAGAGAGTGTGGGACTCAGCCCGCATCCACCATAAGTGTGCCATACGGAGAAACAAGGCATTTGCGGATGTTCGACATGCCGCCACTCCAGTTTACCATCCAGGGGATAAAGTATGGTGATCAACAAGGGATCTGCGTCTCCATCATCAATGCAGGAAGTTGAGTCCCTGCTACATTGGTCCATTCACAGTCGAGAGGCAGATCAATGAGGTCACCTACAGGCTCCGCATTCACCCCTCGATCTACCAGGTGAAGGAAATCCTGAACTCATGGCGACGGGGTGCCTGGCTGGAATACCTGGTGGACTGGGATGGGTACGGACCAGAGGAATGTTCCTCGGTGGCCCGGGATGACATTCTAGACCCAGTGCTTCTTGAAGAGTTCCATCAACAACATCCTGATCGTCACTCTCGTTGTCACGTCAGGGCACCAGGAGCCACCCCTGGAGGAGGGGGTAATGTCAGGAACTCTCTGTCACAGCCACCCCATCATCAACCGCACCTGACTCTCATCAAGCATGATCACAATCACCAGAGTATTGATCACCTGCACCTGCACCCAGCAATCACTCACCAGGATAAAGACACCTTCACACCAGTACTCCGGTGTCCAGTCCACCGTTCACCTCCCCGAACTGGTGCCCGACCTTTCGCTATTAACCTGTCTCTTCTATGTCCTCAGATATCCCCACGACGATCTCCAGAGACATTCCTTATCTAACTTTCCGAGCGTTAATCTCCAGAGTTCTGGAAGTGATCTTCTCAATGACTCAACAACACCTTGTCACTTTAACACTTCTGCACTAAACCCTCTGCCTCCATCTTGGTTTGTGACACTAATGTACCAAATGAGAGGGTACACCATTTTTTCCCTTCATAAAACCACTATTGGTATCAATATCAGTAGACATCATTCTGAATAATAGCTATCAGTTGATTTAAACATAAAGTTTTGAAGTAAAAAAAAAACACTCTTAAGCACCCTAATAATCGGTTTTATTTGAAACTAATTTTTGCTCCAAAACCATACATTTTTACAGTAAATTGTACACACAATAAAATAACAAAATTGACAAGTAAAATGACGTACAATTCAATGTTTAACCTTTTTTTTAAGGCTAGGCAGCTTCCAGTTGATCTAAAGTTTTTTGAAGATCTTCATTTTTTTTTTCTTTGTTGTCTTTCGTTGACTTTAAATGGTCATTCCTGATGTAGACTATATAAAGTGCAGCCTGATTCTACCAGAAGTAAATCATAATGCATAATTAATTGCGATGGACAGAGCTCATTGCACATTACAGAAAAACAAGCTCAGTCCCATTTGACCTTCCCTCTGTCAGTTAGCTCCACTTACTCCAGACTGTCTGCTGGGCATTAATAACAAAATAACTAGTTAATTATACTGACGGATTGTTTGTATGAAATCTCATAGTTCTGCTAGGAGTGGTGAAGCAGATCAAGATTTATCCTCTTACCTGAGAAAATGAAGGAGAAAGATGATCAGACACACTGAGAAAGTGTTTCAGGGGGAAATTTCCCATTCAGGAGGCAATGATTAATTATGCCACGTAATTAGCCCATCAAATTAAATGTGTTGTCCTCCCTCGTGACAAGGTGATGTCAGAATGCGATGACACACCAGCATGCCATCATGAAATGGAGACTCAAAATGTTATTGATATTTACACATATGAGAGGTTACTCAAAATTTTTTCCCTACACTTCTGAATTGCCTGGATCTAAAATCAGGAGAATGATGATGTGGACACACCCTTAGCATGCGTTATCATCGTATGTAATCAAAGAGGACTGTTTTAAACACCTTGTGTCTGTCCATCAATCACAAGAGCCAAGTGTGTCAATCTAAAGATCCCCAGCTTTAGAAATGCATGGCTGCAGTGTATTTTTAATGACGTGCCTGAGCAACTGAATGGTAATGTTTTTGTTTCACATTTCACACTGTTTTGTGAATTATTCTGAACATGCTGCTGGTTTTTCAACACATCATTTGTTGAAAGATGTGGCAGTGGCAAACATTTATCCTCAGAGCAAATACAGGTAAATCATTTGTTTTTAATCTCACTGTGTGTTTGTATTAAACAGCAATTCTGTCATCATTTACTCGTATTGTTTCAAACCTATATATGATTTTAATAAAATGTTAACAGTGGCCATTGACTAAAAATAATATAGGTGTCAATGGCTACTGGTTATACACATTCAACGGCAATTGTAATGACAAGAAATAATATATATATATATATATATATATATATGTGTGTGTGTGTGTGTGTGTGTGTGTGTGTGTGTGTGTGAAAAATTAAGCAATTAACCGAGCAAAAGCAGTTGCCACACACTGAAACATACTGTTGCTAACGTTGTAGTTGAGTTTCAGTTTCTTCTGATTTGGTGCCGGAAAGATACGGCTCTATCACGACACTTCCCATCTCAAGGTGTAAAGTTACCATGGTTACGGTGCAATGAAGTCAGCCAATCACAGCAGTGGACGCTTACTTTCGTTTCTACAAGAGAAAATTGAGCGTTATGTTTTTCAGAGAGTTAAAATGAGGATGGAAAATGAATATTGGTTGTGATGGTAATGGTAGCACTAATTATCAAAGCGATCCCTTCTCATGAAAATTAGAAATTTTACACACACACACACACACACACACACACATATATATATATATATACACACATGAAATTAACTGAAATGAACAAATCTGAAAGTGTAAATTAACAGATATTATTATTACAAACATATAATTATGTTTGATCCAAACTATATAAATTAACCCTGAGAAAATTTTAATAATTTCTTACTATTTTAAGGTTACTCCCAACCCTGGCAACAAATAATTCAAAAAAAAAAAAAAAAAAAAAGTTAAATATGCATACAGCTCTGATTTATTTTACACCAGTGCTTATCTATCACAGTAAAACACTTCATAACAACATGTTTCAGAGTTGGGAACCTTTTCCAGATAAAGCTCTTTGTCCTTGTGGAGTTCTACTATAATCAATAAACAAATACATCTTGGAAAATACGATAAATATCTAAACAAAACATTGTTTGATTTTTTTAAATGAGCACTTCTATTGCATCTGATACATGATTAACGTATTTTCCAGACTATAAGTCACACTTTTTTCATAGTCTGGCTGGTCCTGCGACTTATAGTCAGGTGCGACTTATTTATTAAAATGAATTTGACATGAACCGAGAGAAATGAACTAAGGGAAAACATTACCGTCTACAGCCGTGAGAGGGCGCTACCACTCAAGACATAGAGCGCCCTCTCGCGGATGGAGACGGGAATATTTTCTCTTGGTTCTTGGTTCTAAATAAATGCGACTTATAGTCCCGTGCGACTTATATATGTTTTTTATACCGAAAAATACGGTATATTGAAATGACCACTTTTTTGACCACTGTAAATGAGGCTGTACAGTTCTTAGATCAGTCAGGGCCCTGGACCCTCGTAGGCCTCGTAGTCACTCGGACAGATCATCAGCCACTCTGTCCTGCTTTGGAGATCTGAGACAAAACAGAGCTGAAAACTGAATAATCCCCTCTTGCAGAATTCAGAATTGCGTTGAACGTTCAACCTTGACAAAAAATATCCATGGCTTTATATTAAAACTGTGGTAACCCATTTTTTTTTTTTTTTTGGCGTTTTAACTACCATTTGTATAACCACAGATTGACCAATACCATGGTTAAACTATGGTTGATTTAGCAAAACCATGGTTAATTTGTGTTTAAAATCAAGTTTGTGTATGCTCCAGCTGCTTTTATTTCTTTAGTGATCACTTTGTATTTGATTACGCTGATTCATGAAACACACACTCGCACACACACACACACACACACCATCACTGGGCCGTGAAAGTGTTTCCATGGCAACCGTGTTTCAGAGGTGTCTGTCCAGAAAAGTAGAGAGGGATTCAGAAATCTGCACACCTCATTTCCAGCAGATAGAGAGAGAGAGAGAGAGAGAGAGACAGACACCTGAACCATTTACAACAGCGATGGAAAGCGTAGACTTCAGACGGGCTATCAGAGATGAAAAGCAATGACAAAGCAGAGACAGAAAAATAATCTTAGAGCTATTTGTCCAGCATCTAGTGCTGTGTAAAGTAGACATCATGCAGGACTCTGAACCAGTGTTCAATGTGACCAACGCTTAACCATCTTAATGATGATGTCTAGTAACGGAATTAGGTGGCTTATTACAATCTTTATTGTGGTCAAGTTATATTGAATCATGTAGAAACACATATTTCTGCTTTGTCTTTAAACAATGAAACAGCAAAGTAATGTTTTCATCTTTGTATCTTTATATTATCAATGCAATGTAAAGTCTTTATTGCTTCTTTGAACGGATTCATTTTTCATTTTCTTCTCCTGAAACATGAATCTGTGAATGTTCCTTTTGTTCATAATCATTAGGTTAATTTAATCATCAACTCGTTCCAAACCTGTATGAGTGTCATTTTTAAAATGTTTTATGAGTAGTTATCTTGTGTGACTAGGCCATTAAATCAGTGATCCATCTGATTGTGTATAAATCATTCAGACCAGTTTTATGTAATAGTTCAACGATGCATGATTCATCTCAGAATTACTCACTGGAAATTTAGAAAGTGAAGAAATATTTCAGTGTACAGGACCTCCTGAGTCACAGTTACTAAGAAATATGAATTACTATAAACTACATTAAAAAAAAAAGAAGAATTCCCCTAAATATCTGAGCAAAGAAATTCTAAGTGAACAATATTTCTGAAACGTTAAGGGTTTGTGAGTTCCCAGCATGCACTTTATTGCAGCATTAATTATTTCAATAATTTAATTTCAACTGATTAATTTTTTGGCTAAATATTGCATTTGCATTCAGTGAAAGAACTAGTATTGTAACTTAATACAACAGTTGACAGAACCTACAAATCTGAATGCATATTGTGTTAACTTGTGTTAATTTTTTCAGTTTTCTCAACAGTCACTTTTTTGTACATTGAGTTTCGAATTTTCAATGAATGATGACTTTGGTTTGTTTGGTCTGTTTCTCTTGGCATACAGACCACATTTATGGTGTTTTTGCTCCTTTTTTGAGCTTAAAGTCTTTGGTACACATGCATCGTAACCAAAGTCTTCAGAGTTTCTTGTTTTTGTGTTTCATACAACATGAGGATGAGTAAATGATAACAGAATTTTCATTTTGTTCAGTCTGCTGTTTCTTTTACAGTGCAACATTGAAAATGGCACAATCCCACCTTGCCTTTTGTGATTTCCCAAAAACATCAGATGTTGACAGTGTCCTGGGGATATTTTAATCAACCAGGTCATTAACACAGGTAAAACAGTTATTCTTATTCGTTTACACACCATCTCGTTTCACCTGACCACAACTTTCATTGAATAGCTTTTTACAATTAGCCTCTAATGGCCGTGCACCTGCGTAAATTACCTAATGATTGCTAGGATTGCATTAGTGCTTACATTAGTGGCCTGAGAGTAACTGCTGAATTAATGGCTAATGATGTCACAGGCCAGCTGGTTTGGAATTTCTCTGAGCCATAGTAATTAGCCGGGCGATATGAAGTTTGTGCAAACCTTTAACCCTTTAACCTGTGGGTTAGGAGTGCGGTTTCATCAACATACCAGCCTAAGATACAAGAAAAAGTACTGTAGTATCAATATTTGGCTGGAGTTGGGATGGAGAGATGTGTTAATAACACATGGCCGAATGCAGATGTGACATTAAATATATTCTAAATAAACTACAAACATAAAATTATATAGATTTATTTTGTCCTCACATTCTTTCTTGTAACTCCTCCTTCTCAGTGACACAGCTGACTGAAAGGCTCATTATGCAGCTCATTATGCGGGTCTTTGTCTTCTCAGGTGTAAATCACAATGATATTCATGATAGTTGACGCCTACTCGCATATGACTTTTACCAACAAAAAGTGTTTTAGAAAATTTAAATCAATATATTGTTTTCTGTGAGTGAGTAAACAAGATGATTTTCACATAATTTAGAAAGAAAAATTCTATGCTACAAGCTCCAGTTCTCAAAAGAACCAATGTTCTGTATGTGTTTTATTGCCTTATTCAAGTGATTTAATTTTTTTTTTTTTTTAACTAACCACGCATAACATTTTTTTTGTTTCTCAAAAACACAATCATGTACATACATGCTGCTCATATATTATTATAGCCCAGTTTGTGCTGATTACAGTAAGATTAGACTTTAGCCATTTAGATTTGTATAAGAAACTGAAAAAAGCACAAATGTCAGGGCATGACAAAACCTCTCCAGGCCCCAAAATACCCTTAGACTCCAGAAGGTTAATCTGGAAATAATTCAGCACATGCACAAGTGAACATCAGATTTTATGAAACATGTTTCATGTTTCAGAGGAGCCACCTCTGCTGTCGAACTTATAAAGCATAGCCGGTTTGTGCTTCTGTGAGGTGAACAAAAAAAAGGTTTGAGCCCACAACAGCTGGTCAATCTCACGCCCCATGTCCCTATTCAGCTGATTTAGAGGATAAAGACCCCGGCTTTTGGACCAAGCTTACTCAGCGCCCGCAACAGCCACATACAAAGAATGAGAATCAGATTTCACATCAGGACTGAAGCCGAGCTCTGTCTTAACTGTACATCACTGGCTATGATCTCAGTGCAGGTATTGGATTTGATGTACAAAATTAATACAGTGGAATATATTAGCATCAATGAACTAGGCCTTTTTTTAATTGGCAATTTGAAGGCCTGTTTCAATTAAAGAGTTGAATGAAATGAAAAAAAAAGAGGCAAAAACACTCCTTGCGGTGCAATTACGGGCTTGTCCACTCATTTGAAAACGTATATTTTTCTCTCCGTTTTGCCTTCCGTCAACACTGAGATGGTGTTTTATATCAACGAAAACGTAGCTTTTGGAAAACGCTCTCCAAAGCGGATACATTTGAAAACACCATCTTTGCAGGCTTTTTAATACGATGACACATTTTTAGTCGTGATGCAGTCATATGACCAATTCAGCCAGATGTTCAGATGATGCGCTTCTTGAAAACTACAGACCGGTATTCCTTCTTCCATTCATTGCAAAGACACTTGAGCCAGCTGTGTTTAACCAGCTTTCTATGTTCCTTGGAAAGAACAACTTCCTGGACAGCAACCAATCTGGCTTCAAAAGTGGCCACTCGACTGAGACTCCTCTGCTCTCAGTTACTGAAGCCCTGCGACTAGCAAGAGCAGCTTCAAAATCCTCGGTACTCATCTTACTGGACCTTTCTGCTGCTTTTGACACTATTAATCACCAGATTCTCCTGTCCACCCTCAGAAAGATGGGAATCTCTGGAACTGCTCTCCTGTGGGTTAAGTCCTACCTCTCTGACAGATCCTTCAGTGTGTCTTGGAGGGGTGATGTTTCAAAGTCACACCACCTTGCTACTGGGGTTCCTCAAGGCTCAGTACTTGGACCACTTCTCTTCTCCATCTACATGACGTCATTAGGATCTGTCATTCAAAAGCATGGCTTTTCTTATCACTGCTACGCTGATGACACCCAACTCTATTTCTCATTTCAGCCAGATGACCCGACGGTAGCTGCTCGCATTTCAGCCTGTCTGAGTGAGATCTCTAGCTGGATGAATGACCATCACCTTCAGCTTAACCTTACAAAGACTGAACTACTGGTGTTTCCAGCTAACCCATTGCTTCCTCACAACTTCTCTATACAGCTGAGCTCGTCAACCATAACTCCTTCGAGGACAGCCAGAAACCTAGGAGTTGTGATGGATCATCAGTTAAGCTTCACAGACCACATTGCTACAACGACCCGGTCCTGCAGGTTTGCCTTATACAACATTAGGAAGATTAGACCCTTCCTGTCAGAGCAAGCAACCCAACTTCTTGTCCAAGCTCTTGTTCTTTCCAGACTGGACTATTGTAATGCTCTTCTGGCTATTCCTGCATGTACTGTCAAGCCTCTGCAAATGATCCAGAATGCAGCAGCGAGGGTTGTCTCCTCATCAGGTTACACTGGCCACCAGTAGCCGCTCGCATCAAATTCAAGGTACTGATGCTTGCCTATAAGATGACCACTGGCACGGCACCAACTTACCTAAACTCACTGGTTAAATCTTATGTGCCCTCCAGAAGTTTGCACTCTGCAAGTGAACGACGCCTTGTGGTGTCATCCCAAAGAAGTAAAAAATCACTCTCACGGACCTTCTCCTGGACTGTGCCCAGCTGGTGGAATGACCTCCCAATCTCAATTCGTACAGCTGAGTCTTTACTCATTTTCAAGAAACATCTAAAAACTCATCTTTTTCGCCTGCACTTAACCAACTAACACCAGCACTTTTCCTTTTCTTGTCTTTTCATAAAAAAAAAATAAAAAAAAACCTGGCTATGCGTTCTATACTAGACTAACTGAGACTTGTCATGGCACTTGTATTCTGTTGTTGTTCTCTTGTTGACCTGACTGCTTCTATTGTTTTCATTTGTAAGTCGCTTTGGATAAAAGCGTCTGCTAAATGATTAAATGTAATGCAAATGTAAATGTTGCTCTTTGAAGCGGTCTAGTATTTTGCTGTATTTGTTTTGGCACGTCTCCCAGTCTACATTCTTGTTGCTTTGGCCACTTTATACTCCTGTGTTACTCGCAGCAACAACTCCACCTTACTCTCGGTCCATTAAAAAAAAAAAAACTGTGCCTTCCCTCGACATTGCTACAAAGTTTCAAAGAGCCGGAAAGTAAATAAACGGAATCAGAAATGACGCAGGTCGAAGCTTTACTCATGCGCAGTAGGGGGATTTAAGTGTTTTCATACGTTTCAGTGTGGATGAGCAACGTTTGAAAATGATAGTGTGGACGCAGAGCATTTTTAAACGAAACTCTGGATTATTGTAGACGTAGCGTACAATTACTTTATTATCCCAGTTATAATTACTATAACAATGTTATCATATTTCACTCTTAATTTTCTGTTTGCAAACACATTCTATCTCTTTAGCCAGAGCCATTGTTGCAATCACAACACGCACACACACACACACACACACACAGCATTTAATTTTTGTCACTCTCTCACTCAGAATGAAATGATATTAAAACCACCAGCAAGAGGTGGCAAATCAGTGTCTTAACCAGTGAGCCACTTAATCATTTAATCAAACGATTCTTTCAAAACGGCTGATTCATTTAGGATCAAGGCAAAAGAGTCATTCATAAAGCGATACTTTCAAAACCGTAATTTATTTCAGTAACATATGATTTTTGGGGCATTTTTATTCTTTTTGGTGACATTTTTGCCTCAAGCCGATATTAATTTTCTATGGTGTGTGCATGGCATGGTGTCAAGAGGAGCCGACTCAACATGCCATCCTAGCTAACAAAAATACATGGGCTGTTACGTTACTGAAACATAATGTTATGACCAAACTTTCCTTGTGGAAACCATAAAAGTAAAATTCCTGTATTTGTTGCCACAATGTAACTTAGTGACCATGTCAGTCAGTAACTGCGATATGGCGAATACTAAATACTATGTGAAGTGAAATTTCTTACCAAATAATCAGACAGATATTAACAAAAGCACTTCTAGCAGACTGTGGGTAATATTACTTAACCAATGTGACACAGTTATTGAACTCTTTGGATACGACGGAGAAATGGAGAGAAATGTTAGACGCTGACTCTTCATCAGCTTGAACATGTTCCTGGTTGCCATGGCAACACTCAACTAGCTATAACCTGCTTTAATTGTCTTGATTCTGACAGTCAGACAGATTTATTATTATTTTGTTTTTACAGTATTTTATGTTGGTTTAAAAAAAAGGTTATATTGTACAATATTGCATTTATAAATAGGTTTAGAAAATAAATAAATATGCACTACTTTTTGATGTGTAAAATGTATAAATGTATAAATGTAATGCATTGCAAATGTAACACTACAGCTTGTAACATAGGCTCATTGGGAAAATGTGCCTCTACCAAACTCCAAAAACACACCTATACATACGGAACAATTCACTGCAGTTTCCAGCTGAAATGAACACTGGAAGCTGTAAGACACACAACTTTTATTCCTTTTATGACCTCAAAAGTCCTTTTACTATAGTGCGTGATTTATAAATGATATCACATGAGCAGCTCCATGCTTGGCTTTTCTGACATAGTAAACTTGCTCATTAGCGCACACGGTACAGCATTGCATTTGTGATAAGAAGCACTTATGGGTACGAGTCCTGTCAAATACAAGTCAGGATAAAATTCATCAAAATCTTGTAGAAGCAAAATAAAATGGCATGGTTGTGTTTTTATCTCACATTAGCCTTTTTGTAACACTATTGGTGGGTTTAGTGTCAGTGATGTTCGATTTTCAAACACAATTAACCAGTTAGCGCCATTCAGTAGATGTTTTATTTTAAGAACTGCTGTGATGCTAAACAAACAGCATGTTCTGGCTTGAACTGAACTCTCTTCAGCGCCACTCACAGGACATTTGACTTCATATCGTAATAACATTTAGCAGAAATGTCGCCACGGGCAAGTTTTTCCATGAACTGCCAAAACGAAATAGGATCAGGTGGACAAAGTCACAGCAAGAGATATTTAATATGCACACCATCACAAAAATTATCCATTACAGTTCTGGATGTGGTCAGTAAGGTAGTGTCCATTTAAATGCTGTCAAGACTGCCAATTCTGTGCTTCAAATAAATAAATTAATGAACAGATTGGAGAGTGTAAAGGCTTGCAATAAGGCCTTTGTTTTTGCTCTTTCAACCCATCGGAAATGCATGATTATCACCCTCTCAAATGTTCTTCAGCAATCAAATGGCTCTTTTGAGGAAATCCTTTTAAAAATAATTCTGTTTTCTATCTCCAGGTCATCAAAGTGAGAGATAAGCCCTAGATGAGCTGTAGAGTTGTGAAGAACCTCCCGTAAGAAAAGACGATGTTCTAGCCTTGATTACACACAATAGTCAACCTTTTGTTCAATTTCTCATACGCTACTTCACATAAAAAAGAATTGTTCTAATAGCTCTATTATATCTGGAGTCATAAAGATTTGCTTTAGGCGTAGTACAGGCTTCTTTTTTTAACCAATGTAGCATGAAATGTGCATGCTATCTCTTCCCTCCGAGTGTGGAAAAGAGGATTCGATGTGAAAGGCCTAAATGGAAGCAGTTCTTTCTAATGCTCCATACTGACTGCAAGTGTCAGATGCTGTTAGACGTTAGCGGCTCCTCAGCTATTAGCAGCAGCCGGTGCGCCGCGCTGTACAGCTGGATCAGAGGTGGGAGGAACTGGCTCTAATGGGCTGGCATGGCATTGTTCTCCGTTGGAGTCACACCACAGATGCACAGACCGGCAGAAATCGCAACACTGCGCCAGACACATATGCTGCCATTGGAACATGGCGTATTCAGGCCTGGACTCCCCCTGGTAACTTTAATGAGATGAAAATGCTTGTTCTTGGTGTCGAAAGCCTGTTCCTGTGAAGATCAAAAGTGCATGTGTTTGATTTGAAGTTGTTTTATTACCTTCTAAAGAACAAAGTATTATGAGGTTATATATGGGTGTAACCATCACAGAAGCAGAAGTGGACAAGTCTCTTCCAACATTTAAAACTCTTGCCCTGATCTGCTGCACTCTGTTATGCAGTGCTTATGATAAAAAGTAAAATTTTTAGTCAGGTCTGCTTCAGCGATCTAACGGCATTCATCAATGCCAAAATGACTGAGATGACCAATCAAATCAAAGTAGGCGGGGTTTACTGTCCACAGAAGCAGAGGATGAATTCAGGTGCAAAGTGTCAATTTAACATTGAAAGGGAGCGAGGTAAGAATCAAAGAAATATCAAAACATTTCATATTTGACAAGTGTTTTACAATAGAAATATTAAATGAGCAACAGCTATTTCCAGGGATGCAAACTGAATGTGAAGAGTCACAAAACGTTTTGTGTTTTTGACATATTAGGCATACAAATAAAAATGCATGAGTACATATTTAAAAATATTATTTGCAAACAAAATTATTATTTTGCCAATTAGAACTATTATATTTTTATATAATATATGTTTATCCTATTACTATGGTGCAAAGAGCGCTCCCTTTATAATTACTAACAAGCTGCCACTAATTATTGCAATCTTACAAAGTACTGTTAAAATCAATTAATCTCTATACACAATGAACCTCTTATTTGTATTGTTTACACTTTGTTTATTATAATAAAGCGATTTGCAAGTGCACAAAAATCAGCAATGAACTCCAACGTTTTGAGCAGTGAGTGGATTACCTAAACTTAAACACCTCTGATTGGCCATTGCATTCATGAAATCAACAGATGTGTCTGTATAGCTACACAACACAACACTGCAAAAACATGTTCTTTGGAGCACAAACACAAATGCTCACTGGTACTGCTCATTTGCCAAATCTGTTTCGCCAATACTTTATTATTACAGCTTCAACTGAGGATGTTTAGCATCCTCTTTCACCTAAAGTGTTTTAGAAGCCTTCTTTTTATCATGTAGAATTGTTTATAGTGATGCTCCAGTCAGGATTTTTACAGATATTCATTCAGGGCCTGTTTTTAATTCTTGATACATTTTTCAATAATATTTAGCTTATTATAGCAATAGCTTAAACGCTGAAACATTGCGAGTGTCACGTGTGTTTTTATGTTTGTGTATACAGCTGAGCTGAAACTTTAAGTACAAATACCTACACTGAGAAAAAAAAAACAAAACAAAAAAAAACATTGGTGTAATATTTATTTTGAAACAAGTTTACACAAAGAAACAGCAAGTAGCATATTCAATAATAAAAATAATAATAATAATAATAAATGTCTCTTCTTGTAAAACATACTCCAATAATAATCTTTGTTTGTTTACAACCTAAAATCATGTTTTTCAGTGACATGAAAACAAATGAGCTGGTTCTGTTCTGTTTGGTGTATTTGCAGGAGTATATTTTTATCTAGCGGCAGCAGACTTTCTATGTTAAATTGATTTGATTAGGCCATCTCTGTTGCAGGAAGAGCATTGTTTGCTGTGGCTAATTCTCTCCACTTAGTGTGTGTCTCTTTGGCGTGCATCAGATCTCCAGCTCTCTAATACGCCCGTCTCCCCCGTTGGGTTTTCTCATCATATTTGGTAGAGCACTCAATATGTTGTATTGACCTTCTGCGTACAGGCCCTTAGCGTAAATGGATCAGATCTCTCTGGCTAAAAGCAAGCTAATTCCAAAAACCATTGCATGCGTAAAAGTTTAATGAAGCTGCTGAACCGTACAATGAGAGAATAATCTGAAGCCCTGTGTGAAGGGAGCGTGTTTGTGATGTGGAGTTTGCGTCTGGATAAACAGCGAGGTAAAGGGGTCTCGCTGTAGACCTGTGTTTGCTAATGAATAAAGCATTAAGCCCAGTCATACATTACCTGGTAAGACACGGTCAATGATGTCTTTTGCGGAGGACTTGCTTCTGAATATTTTATACCTATCAAAGTAGCCAGGGAAAAAAGTGATGACAGAGAGGAAAATCAAAGTATCGGACATCACGGTAATTTACTGTAAGAAATTAATATGTGGCGATGAGAATAGCAGTGAGACTTTAGAGGAAGAAGAAAAAGGGTTTCATCAAAGTGATCTAACCAGGCTGACAATTAACATTTGTAAGTTACTGCTACGTAACACGTGCATGTGTGTTTTTGTATGCTTGCAGAGATACTGTGTTGTACAAGACCAATACATTGACATTGAGGAAGTAACATAGTATAAAGTCTTTACATATTTAAAATATTGCATGAGTAATTACAACCAAATGGAAGATTTATGCACTTGAATTGCATATTGCATGCAAATTTTACACGCATTTGGATTACACAGTTTAAACATAAACTAATAAACTTAATGTGATGCATATTTGTCAATCATGCATGAACGAAACAGATCAGATGTCTGCATTGAAAAAAATAAATAATAATAATGGTTGATTATTAATTATTCGATTTTATTTAAATAAATTCATTTTTAAAATGCATGCGTTCAAATTGCTTAGTAGCATAAATCTAGCGCTCGTCAGTTATTAATGAATGACACGATTTGATCAGCAGAGTCTGTGATGAATCTGTGCGCTGAGTCTTTTAAAATGTGTCATAAAATCCCCCATTAGGAGCAGTCACTGTCCACAGGGAAATCACTTACGGAGAGACCATGCTTTTAACTATATTGATGTGCCAGTGCACAATTAACATGATAACATATTACCAGATTAATGCTACGTTTCAGAGCCCATGCTCATATGCATTAGCTTTCATGCTAACATCATTACAATAAACACATAGGGGAAGGCTTGTGTCATATAAACGTGCTCTTTCATGACAGTCTGTCTCGCTCAAGGTCATCGCGCTTGCGTTGTGTACAGTCCTGTCTCTTTTCAAGGCTGAGGGGAAATTGAAAGCATTAGGAAACGATTCCTCGCTCGGGAGGAAATAGGCTTAGACTGCCGGCTGTCATCGTAGGCAAGCGCAGATTGACATTTGGGTTTATTTTGGAATAGAGCGAGTTTGAGGTTATCACAAAGAATCCATTTAGTGCTTCTACAGCTCACTCTGGTCTAAAAAGTAATATTCTTCTAAAAGGGAAAGACTAGTCGAAGCAAAACAGTTTTTTTTCTTCTTTTTTTTTTCTGAATGGTACACATGCATTCAGGCGTATACTGTATACGGTCCAGAAATAACTGGATGGTGAGCGATTTAACTTTCTACTGGTAGTGGAACTTCATTTATTTAGTTTGTTTATTTGTTGCACTTAAGATAATGGGATTGTTCAGGAGATTTTTCCTCAAGTGTTTGCATAGATCTGTGTCTTTATTCAGGACGAGCAATTCTCTGTGAAACTGCAGAAGCCACAAAACCATCATCACACTTTGTGATTTTGTTCCTCATATTTTTGAGTTGGTTTGTACCTGTAGTTCAGAAAAGAGAGGGAAAGAAATGTGAATAAATGTAAATGTAAATGTGAGATAAAGTTTAACAAAAGATATAAAGGCACTTTTTGAGCATTCTAAAAATAAAGTGGCATTGGAGAAAATAATGTCAGTGCGAAGAGTTTCCACCAAAAATATTGTTCAGCACAACTGTGTTCAACATTGATAATAATCAGAAATGTTTCTTGAGCTGTAATCATCATATTATTCTGATTTCTGAAGATCATGTGACACTGAAGACTGGAGGAATGATGCTGAAAATACAGCTTTGATCACAGGAATAAAATACACTTTAATATATATTCACATAGAAAACAGATATTGTAAATTGTAATACTATTTCACTATTTTTACTTTATTTATGATCAAGTAAATGCAGCCTCGATGAGCAGACGTCTTTCAAAAACATAAAAAAAAATCTTACGACCCCTAACTTTTTAATGTAATGTTAAAACTTTCTAACCAGCAACAAATTTATATATTCACCAAAGACATATTTAGTCACATTTACACATCTGAAGAAGCCATGGTATCAGTGTTGTGTCTTGCTGTGAGTTATAGCAAGCTCCAACTCTATTAACCGCTCCTCTTTAAGTTAATGAATTCCATTACTATGTGCAATGGAAGAAAACAACAAGGCAATGTTTAATCAATTATAATCGCTTCATCACATCGGCCTCGGCGTCTGCTCTGGTGTGTGTGGCTGCACGTCCGTTTGTGCTCTGAACCCATTTAGCTGTTAACACACTCCATAGTTTCTCACATGCGCCGTTTGCAACTTTCTGTGCTCATACTGAAAATCAGGCCACGCATCAGCAGCAGTGATGAATAGACTCCTGAAATTACAGCACAGCAATAAACTGGATTATCTTCACAGTATGAGCACAATGCACATGTTGTATGATTATATGCATGAGAACATACAGCACTAAAGGGGTCGTATCATTCAGGACGAATCTCATTTTCATTTCGAGTAAAAAGAGTTTGAGTGTACTCTGAACATATGCATCAGCATTCAACGCTCATTCAGATGTAGCCATGTTTTGGAAATATTATGATTTTTAAATGCTTTTCTGTTCACAAAGGCTGCATTTATTTGACCAGAAATACAGTAATATTGTGAAATATCGGTCTATGGTAAATTGTAATTTATTCTTGTGATGTGATGCAAATCTATTTTTTTCAGCAGCCATTACTCCAGTCTATATATATATATATATATATATATATATATATATATATATATATATATATATACATATATATATATATATATATATATGTATATATATATATATATATATATATATATATATATATATATATATATATATATATATATATATAAATCTGTATGATAGATAGATAGATAGATAGATAGATAGATAGATAGATAGATATCATTTTTTAAAAAGTTAATCCGTTAATAATTTTTTTAATCAAAATGCAAAATTCATGTTATTATTATTATTATTATTATTATTTTATCCATATTCATTCAAATGTAGCTGTGAGACTAGCAGTATTCTGTTAAAATGTGTGAGATTGGATGATAAATTATTGATGGCGATAATATATAAATCTAGTTACTGATTATATAAATCTGACCTGTTTAATTTATTTATGACTAAAAAAAAACATGCATCAAAGTACTATTTCAGTTTTTCTACTTTAAATATGTTTAATTAACTTGCAATTTATTTGTAGTTGTTTTACTTGTGAAAAAAAAATTACTAGCAATTTCTGAGTGAAACAAAATGTTTCTACACCAATCTGTGTGTGTTTGTGTGCATTTGTAGTTTTGTTTATGTGAAAACCGTAATCCAAGTGGATGGAAATGTTATATGAAATTCAAATACATACTGCAAATCTTTAATTTAGGCCATAATTTATAAGGTGAAAATCATTCATGGTTCACATATGAACAAACGTGGCAGATCTGCAACTGCAGTACATTAATAACGTTTCATCTTATCAAGAGAGAGCACTCAAGCTGAAGTGAACACGAAATATAACTTCTTAAAGTACGTAGCCATGTAATGACTGTAATTGTTCCTCCCTGGAGATCCACATCTTCATGCTAAATGCTGTTTGCACACATTTCTTTATTAGTGGTTGTGTTTGCCTAATTTGTTTACAAGATTTCTCCCGTGTGCTCGTATTCTGTGACTTGTGTAATGTACCAACAGGCCACCGTACCCCTACTGACTTTAATTATTTGCTTATTTAGCTGCAGCTGATGTAGAACAAAAGCGAGATGACACCAAACATCACAACCCATTTCCTTAAAATTATACACGCTTCTCTGATACTAAAGCGATTTGCCTTACAATGGCAGAGATAAAAAGGATCCATTAATGATTTTTTGCTAAGTTAATTAAAATCAAGAGGATTAAGCACAAGAATCACTTGTTGAGCTATAAACAGGAGTCGTCTTCCAAAAGGCCGACTTACAGAGAGGCTTTACGCTCGGATGCATGTAGAGAGAGGCTGATGTGAACATGAGCGAGGGTTTCAGAATCCGCTGATCTCACATGATCACCGTTTCATTGATCTGCTCTTTTCTCAAAGATCAGGCTCTTGGAATAGGAAGATGCTGATGAAGGATGACATGGCTGTAGGGGTGTGTGATATTTATAGTTTGTGATAATATCATAATTGTTGTTTCAATGATATGCAGGCTGATGTTATCGAGCATGTATGTGTATATGAAAAAAAAAAAAAAAACATGTCTGAGCCAGATGCATTAACTGCATGATGAAGCCTATTAGAATGCACCTGTAATTCAAGTTATGAAAGCAAGACAAAAAAAGGGTTTTTGTTTATATATTTATAAGATATTATTTAATGAATCAATATAAAAAAAGCAATGGTGCCTTTTTCTTGAATTTTAACAAGATCATGAATGTAATGTTGATTTGAAAAAAAAAAAAAAAGTTAATATTGGGTGTTACTTTTTTTGACACAATAGCCAACTGTTCTCTCTCTCTCTCTCTCTCTCTCTCTCTCTCTCTCTCTCTCTCTCTCTCTTTCTTCTCTCTTTTTTCTCTTTTTTCATTTTCCTTAATAAAAATATATATTTATTTCTTCTTGCATCTCGGGGAGTGAAGTCACTTTTTCAAGTCACGTTTTCAGCATTCATGAAGTTCACGTCATGTGTATGTACCACGCAGCGACACAAACGTAAACAATGGAGGGAGGCGAGAGATGCGCGTTTTCTAGATGGAGATACAGTCACTATTTTGAGTTTGTGTCAGCTAAAAGACAACATTAAGGTCCGTTGTACACTCTGTGCTGGCGGCGACAATGTGTTATCTAGCTACAAAAACACTACATCGAATTTGAAAAATCATTTGGATTCGCAGCACTGCATAGTCAAATTTATAGAGCAAGTCACACACAAAAGCTGGACTTCGGCGCAAAACCAGTAAGTGGGGGAGAGTTGAAGAAGTTGGTTGTGCAGTTTGTTGTGGAGGAAATGCCATTAAATACGGTTGACTCGCCTTCATTTCATGCCATAATAAACAAGATCCCTACCACTGTCAATGCCGCGCTGCCTCACAGAACAGCTTTTTTATTCTTACATGGAGGAGTATTCAGTGATGGGGAGAAATCTAATATGTTTTATTAAATAATGTATTAATGTTAGGTCAAGAAAGGCTGCCTTTATGTTTTGTAAAAACATGTATTTTTTTCAGGAAATAGTTTTTAAGTTCTACTTTTTCAGGAGATAGATTGTGGATGTTACTGTTAAAAATACACTTGCAATAAAGTGAGTGTTGCCAAAACTGGTTGTCATTTTTATGTTGTCGGCAGCTGTAGATTGTAACTAATAAAGTAACTTGTAAAGTAATTAGTTACTTTTAAAATCAAGTAATCTGTAAAGTAACTAAGTTACTTTTTCAAAAAGTAATTGTGGCAACACTGTTCATAATGATTGTCCCTGAGTCCCAACGTTCATACTCTCCATCCTAAACAGTATGTGAGATTATGATAAGTTTATCCCAAAGCATAGTATACAGGTGCATCTCAGTTAATTAGAAATTTGTGTATTAAATAAATTCAACGCAACGGACTAGTAGTTTAAGTGGCTCACATTTAACAAAAACCCACCAATTCACTATCTCGACAAATTAAAATTCTTCATAAGACCAATAAAAAATGAAATTGTTGCCTTCTGATTCTCTCTGGGGTTCAGGTCTGGAGAGTTTGCTGACCAGTCAAGCACACCAACACCGTGGTCATTTAACCAACTTTTGGTGTTTTTGGGAGAGTGGAGGGTGCCAAATCCTGCTGCAAGATGAAATCAGCATCTTCAAAAAGCTGGTCAGCAGAAGGAAGCATGAAGTGCTCCAAGATTACTTGGTAAAAGGGTGCAGTGAATTTGGTTTTCAACAAACACAATGGACGAACACCAGCAGATGACATTACACCCCAAATCATCTCAGACTGTGGAAACTGAATGCTGGACTTCAAGCAGCTTGGGCTATGAGCTTCTACACCCTTCCTCCAGATTCTAGGACCTGGGTTTCCAAATGAAATACAAAACTTGCTCTCATCTGAAAAGAGGACTTTGGACCACTGGGCAACAGTCCAGTTATTCTCTTAGCCCAGGTAAGAAGATGTCTCTGATGTTGTCTGTGGTTCAGGAGTGGCTTAACAAGAGGAATACGGAAACTGTAGCCAAATCTCTTCACACGTCTGTGTGTGGTGCTCTTGATGCCTTGACCCCATCCTCAGTCCATTCCTTGAGAAGTTCACTCAAATTCTTGAATCGATTTCGCTTGACAGTCCTCATAAAGCTGCGGTTCTCTCAGTTGGTTATGCATCTTTTGTTGAATAGGTGAGTTTTGTTAATTGTGAGCCAAAATCATCACAATTAAAAGAACCAAAGTCTTAAACTACTTCAGTCTGTGTGCAATGAATTTATTTAATACACAAGTTTCACAATTTCAGTCGAATTACTGAAATAAATTAACTTTTCAATGACATTCTAATGTATTGAGATGCACCTGTATATAACATATGTTTTCTGTGTTATATTTCATCTGCAGCAATGTGAACCTTTCTAATCATCTGTTTGGTCATTAACTTTCAAATGCATCATTGCACACAACAACAAAAAAAAAAAATCTCAGCATGCTGCTTCTTTTCTATATGGTAGGAAGTTAAGTGAAATGTGGAGGATATTGACTGTGACAAGATGATTTACAGACCAGTTTACAGTGACAGAGAGTCTGTTAAAGATTTTATTTTAAGACGTGATAGTGATGCGAATGAGCCAGCTTGAATGAATCGCTTGAATAAATGATTCAATTAATCACTCATCAAGGGATTTGCTGTCACTTACTGGTGGTTTATGTCATATTTACTGATCCATGACAGTCCTAAAGCAGCCAAGGGATCAGCACAAAAACTCAAACAATCCCAACAACTTCTGAGTTACTATTTATCGTCTCCTACGTGGCTGTGCATCATCGTCCTCATGATTCCCCAGTTTGGGAGCGAGGCCGTGCATCACTGTGAGCAAAGCTGTGAATCTGCTGTGCATTAATAACAACACGTGTAAGCACAGAGAGAGAGGGATGCTCAGCTCTTACCTGCAGAGGTTAGATACGGTCTGAAAGAGAATGAATGGAAATTACTGTTTGTGTTTCATGGAAACACTTCCTTTTCAGTCAAAGAAAACAGATATCAGGAATGTATGGCAGCTTATCTTCGATTATCTTGTCTATAAACAGGTGCCTGTTAAAATTATTATTTTAAGTTGCAAATAAGACAAAGATAATTGTAGTGTTCTTCCGCTCTTTTATTCTTCCTATAAACATCCCCCAAAACTCCACTGAGTTTGATTGACAGCTATCGTTTGTCAGACTATTATTTTGTCCTCTTGTCAAGCCACATTTTATGTTTCTCTAATTGAACATCATTCAAATGGCATTTCCCACCTTGGCATCATGCTGTCACACGGATTAAAGGGTTAAACGCAGGAGCATGTGCTTGTGCTATAGGGGACAGCGGCTCCTACATGCAACTGATTTGCATTTCTTAACACAATGAGACTGATCAAGGTGATCAACACAAAGGCTTTATATTAGCATTTATATATCAGATACTTCAAACCCTTATAGACTCTTATCAATCCATCCATGAAATCATGTGAAGAACCGTTTTCACTATAAAGAACCTTTCATGCGATGGAAAGGTTATATGAATGTTAATAGTTCTTTGTGTGTGAACAGTCCTTAAACCAGTTTGCACTGAGCACCAAAACATATTTCATTGTTTTCCATCCATCCATCCATCCTCTATCTCTTTCTGTAATAAAGAAAGGTGTTTGATAAGAATAGAAAGTGGCATGTGAAAGGGAGTCTGACTTCATCTCCAGCAGCTGATAATATGAGAGCAGGAGACGCAGGTCATGAGATGAATACACGGGAATTAGAGTCATCCCTCCAAACTAATTGCAAGTTAGCAAAGGACAAAAGAGGCATCTGTAAAACTTTTGACAAATGTTTGAATTTTAGATTAGACAATGGAACGAACAAAACAGCACATTATACCAGTGAAGATTATTAATGGTGTTGTGCATGGGCGCCTCTGAATACAGGATATTTAGTTATTTCACAGATGAATTTTACTATTGCCTGTATAAGACTCACAGTTGTGTTAAATGTATAATATGTGTTCGAAAGGGGGAGGTGCTGGAATACATTAGCATTAGCATATACAAAGTTCATCATGATCTGCTTTACACTCCATTGCTTTCAAGTCAATGCTAGTTGCATGTAGGCCAGAAACACAGCTTGTGATCTGACGCCGGGCTCTTATGAGTAATTCAGCACTTGAGTTTGATCCGTAGGATGAGATTCAGAATGAACTGAAACGATGCTTGTTCATGGGCCGCCCGTCTAAATCCTGCTAAAATGCACAGAATGTTAATAAAATCCAGTCTGCACTTGTGTAGTAGGTGTTGCTCTCCGACAGAGTGGGCTTCATTTTCTCGCTGTTTGAATACAAAGCAGAAGGCTTTTGTTCTCATGCTCTCCAACTGTCGGCAAACAAACACTCGTAAATGCATCATTAGTTATTTTGCATTGACCGATACTCACCTCGCTCGTCCGTGTGTAAGAGCGTCTGCATGACATCAGAACAACAGAAGAAGCTCATCAGAGAAAGCTGTTGAAATGCAGTACTTGAGGACAGAGAAACACTCTTCAACACAGACGTGTGCTCCTCTGCTCAGTCAGTCGTTTCCAAAACTTTTAATTAACATCCTGACTACTTTGACGTGTGTCTCTCTTCGGTGCTAGAAAGCAGGTCAGTTTCTCTGAGCAACTCACAGGCTGAAATGACAGAGTCCGGGTTAATCAAATCAAGCAGAGTGTTAGTTGCATGCAAGTAGTGCAGAACATTTCCCCAAAACATATCTAAAATGTAAAATGTTTGTATCTAACAATAGCCTTTAGATCCTTTGTAAATGTTTTGTGTGTAGCTTAAACAGATATTTTCCCTTGCTTTCACAGTTTATTAACAAAACACATGTAATAAATTATATTAATGCATGTTTATTATTGCAAGCCATTGTTAAAAAAAGTGTGCTTAAATGTATTTAAATTGCACTTGTAGTCTCAAGCAAGTCTCAAGTCCCTACCATCAAGACTCAATAAAGTCAAGTCTCAGTGCAAACAAACCAAGCAATCAAGTCTCAGTGGCCAACAGAATTAACAATATTAGATTTTTGTCACTAACCTAATTTATTTTAACCACGGAAATTAACTTTCTTAATTATACAATAAGATTTAAAATATAACATTTTGAAATGAGAAATCTAAAAGTTTAAATGTAATTTTAATTATAGAGTTAAAACCAACAGTATGTGGTGGCAAATCAATTCATGACACTTTTGGTGGTAACTCGTCTTAACGAGATGCAGAAGCATTCATTCAACTGATTTGTTCAAAACCTCAAATCAATTCAGTGAATCTAATTTTTTTCATTCATCACAATGATTTAGTTTTTTAAAAATAATTTAATTACAGTTATTATAACGTCACGTTAAGTCTCAAGTCATTGGATCTCAAGTCCAAGTCTCAAGTAATTTTTTTATTTCATTTAGGCAAGCAAGTCACTGGTCCTTAAATTTGTGACTCACCTCTTCTTTCATGACTGTTTCTAAACAGAAGCACACTTTTGAAAAGTTCAAAGGTTAGAGCTGTCAAATCAATTAATTTTGATTAATCTCATATATATAAGTAGTGCAGAACAATCAGTTTGACAGCCCTAAAAGTTCTACTTTAAAGAATATTTTAAATAGATACAAATGAATGAATGGATAAATGGATGAATGAATGAATAAAAAAACCTATTCACCACATTATTGCCCAGTAAATTATTCTAGTTATGGTGCAAACTTAAATATTGTGCAGAATATTATATATATTTCTCTAAAAAATATATATTTTATTAGTGCTTGTCAGTGGGTCATAAAAGTTCAATATTAAAGTTCAATGTAAGTTCAACTAATCACATTTGAACTAAAACTATAACATTTTCATTTTATTTTAAATAACATGCATCTTTGTTTAAAAAGTATATTTTTTTATATGTATATATGTTTTATTTATTTATTTTATATGTTTTCACAAGAGAAGCCACTGTACAGTATATGTACAGAAGTGCTTCTTTAAAAAAAAAAAAAAAAAAACCTCTACATGATATGCCTAAATTTGTGCAACTGTAAAGTTTCCAACCACATTAGCACAACTATAGGCTCCACAGTATCTGCAGAGCACTTTCAAACCATCCAAATCATATGCAATCCTAATAAAACTATTAATCATTCATCATTTTCATTAATCTCTAAGAATATGAGTATCTGTATTCTGAATCCATATCATATCAAAGCCATCACTTGATTTATTAAATTCAGAATGTTTAATAACTTTCAGCAATGTTGATGTGGCATTTCCAATTTTGGCAGCGTTTTCATGCCATTTTGTTGTCAAGGAGGCAAACTTTCAGACGTATTGGAGAAAGTTGCGGTCGCACTAGGCTCTGAGCATGCGAAGTGATTTCAGATCCTGCAGCGCCGCAGAGCAGGGGTTATTTAAGAGGGCAGTCGTGCTAGTAAGCAAATTTGCAGGTCAGAGTTCAGCAGACGTTTTGCATCTCATGTTGTGTTCAGATAATAATGCACTTAAGTTCTGCTTGATGATAACAAGTGATATCATGAGCTGGTACGCCAATGTAAATGACATACAGATGGTCATAAGAGCGTAATCTGCAGCATTAACACATCTTTCAGACATGTTTCAGCACTGATCTCACAACTTGGCATAATACCGCATTTACCGCGGTGCTAAACTGACCCCCTCGAGAGCTACTGCTTCTGGACACATCCATAAAATGTATGAAAAATGATTTGGCTGTGACTAATTGCCTGTTTAGTGTTGTAGAAAGTTGTTAAACAGATCATTGACTTTTAAAACCTAAAGTAAGGAGCGGGATTAATTATGCAGAAATATATTCCATACAGCCAAGTTTTAAAGTTAGAGGAATGCCATGGGACTAAAGACAGCAGGGTGGATGGATGGCTTCAATCAAATTATTAAATAAAATGCACCACCTTTGTGAAAAAAGAAGCAAACTTTAGCACAGTTTTTAAAAGTGTTTTACTTTAAAATAAAACACCTAAATTCAAACTGAGTTTGATGTTTTTAAACACAACGGCATGTTATTTAAAATAAAATGAATATCTATTGTAGTTTGTAAATTGAAATAAGCTGAACTTAAAATATATTTTTGACCCACTTAAGTAGGACTTCAGTATATTTTTTATATGTAATTTCATAATTACTTCTATTGTCTTTGAAACATGATTAAAGTTAATGTCGAATGTACTGACAAGCATTTACGATAAACTAAAATATACTTTAATGTAATTTCTACTTAAACGTGTCATACATTTAAACACATTTGTAATTAACGATGAAGCTGCGGTTTAGTTCATTTAAGAGTAATGTCAAACAAAATTAAGTAATTTTCTTTAGTATGTTAGTCAACGCACTGAAATAAGTGTACTTCTTTAAAGCTCGACAAAAGATTAGTAAAACATAATTTAATTTGTAAAGTACAGTAAAACTTTTACAAAGTGCACTTTTTAAAAGTCTGCTTAAGTGTGTTAAAAACAGCCATGAAGATACTGTCTTTAAGTCACTTAAATGGCCTTTTAACTCAGCAAGCAGTGTTTTTATATACTTTTAAGATTGAAATACAATACAAGTACACATTTAATATAGTTAAAAACATTTATTTCTCTTAAGTGTATATATTTGGAATGTATTGGTATTTTTGTACAAAGCAGTTATACTGATAGAACAATGCTTTATGTTTATAATATTTCAAAAGCATGTGTGTTGTGAGAAGCAGTAGGTGTCTGCATGTGTCTGTAGAATAAAACTGTATTTCCTCTCTATTAAGAGCGGACAGATTTGTGGAGCTGTGGACTTTTTTAAAGGACTGCTAGCAGTCCTGCACTAAAGTTCATTTTTAGCTCTCCACTTCTTCACAATGACAGGATCTTGGCATGTGCTTTTATGAATAGAACTGAAGTACTTTCGAAGCGGCCAATAAACCAGGATCCCAAGCATGGCATTAGAAGAAACCTCAGCAGCACTTGAAGGGATGCTCTCGAGTGTCTGAGGAGTGATTGAACAACAGGACGTCTGAGGAATCATTACCGCCTGATTTTTGAGAGTGTGTGGGACATACAATAATATTGATTGAGTCTGCTCAACATGAGGCCCTGATACAGACAGTGAGAGGACTGTGATCACGGGGGGTGCGCGGCTTTATTCTGACGCTTCCACTTTTGATTTTGTAGGTACACCATCAACATGAACCATCAAACATAGAGAAACCTTTTTTTTTTTTTTGGCATGTTTTCCATTTTCTGGATTCTATTTTAATTACATTTAATAATGATAATCAAAAAGCATTATAATTTAATAATAATAATAATAATAATAATAATAATAATAATAATAATAATAATAATAATTATTATTATTATTATTATTATTATTATTATTATTATTATGATGATGATGATGATGATGATGATGATGATTATTATTATTAATTTTATTTTAACAATAACAGTGCCCTATGAAACCTATTATATTTTTCCCAAAGTTTCATGTTTTCCAATTGATATTTCCTGGACTCCAATTTTTTTTATTTATTTTTTTAGCAAAAAGTATTAACTGAATTTATTAAACTTTAATCATTTTAGAATTTTGTATAATGTTTATTTTTTTGTTTTGAATGTAACAATAATAATACCTTCTGATTTTTTTCCCCAAATTCCATGTTTTTTTCATTATTTAAATAAACGCTATCAGTAAAAATACTAATTAATTAATAAATTGTCTTCTTTAATTTATGTGGATTCTTTGTTTTATGATTTCATCCAAATTTATCATCAAAAACAGTGGTGTTCAAATGAATGCATTTTATTATAATTATTACTTTGAGAATTGCATTCTATTGTGCAACAATAACCTATTTTTGTAACAATTTCTTCAAGTTAAACCAGTCCTTTAGTTTGGCAGGTTGTAATGAAGATCTCTGAGTTTCTGTGTGTATCTGATTCTTCACAAAGCAAGCGCTGTAATGAGTCTCCGAGCAGCTCTGGAGATGAAGTTCATGTGTTCACGTCCTCATTTAACGAGACGAGTGTCACGCATGTTTCAGTATGTGTAGATTTCTGCATCACACAAACAGATAAAAAATAAATAAATAATAGATTTGTTATCCAGGCCCTTATGAAGACTGAATTATTACTGGGTCATCTAGGGTGCACATATGTTACTACATGCACAATAACAGTAATCACGAAATTTTTACTATATATATAATCCTAATGATGCTAAACAAGGGAATGAAGCATTAGACCATAAAGAAAAAGAAAAATTGAAGTAAGTGAAGTAATGCGAACTTGTTAAGCTTGAAAATGATTTGCTCCAGCAGTCCAGAAGATTCGCCTCAGGAAGCATGTGGGTGGATCTCGCTGATTAAACAAATTCATCGTATGGTCCAGCACATACTTCCCAGCTCATAATTAACCCCGCACCGGCGTTCAGCGCTCTTCATTATCCCAACCTGCTCTTTTAGCCAAGATAGCAGAAGAAATGAAAAATCCTCACAGCCCACTTCACATACTTAACACACAAACTGCAGGTCTGAAGTGCATTTTAATTACGTTCTGTTTATCTCATTGTGCTCCATCCATTCATACTGAGATCCATGCATGTATATTGTGTATCTTGTATAGCAGTGTCTCTGGCCGTTCTCTGCGTCCATGTTGTTCATTACAGGCGTTTCAGTCTCTCTTTAGCTCTCATTTACACGCTGAAGTAAATCCGTCAGCACAATTGTGCCCTGCTGACCTGTACCTGTGATTGCCACAGAAATCGTGTTAGGCCGACAACCTTGTAAATAAAATAATAATGTAGCGTTTTTCTTTCGACTTCATTGTGATCCGTCAGAAAAAAACGTTCCTAGAACATCAAGCTTCAGGTTTTTCCCAAGCAAACAGTGTTTCTATTCAGACACTGCACACTAGTGACCTCGATTCCCACAAGCTGTATGATGAAATGACTTTGACAATGCATTTTGAGTCTTATATATATATATATATATATATATATATATATATATATCTTTATAGCCAAAGCATGTAAATGTAAGTTATGATCACCAGATTACCTGAGCTTGTCTTTCAGTCTTATTAGACATCCATCTACCTTTAATTAATCATAAAATCACATGAACATTTAAGTGACGCTGTATTTGACCTTGTGTTTATTAAGCGATATGTTGTAATTTAAGAATCATTATTTTTCATAGAAATACATCTGATTAAGTTAAGTAAAAAAATAAATAACGTTTTCATATAAAAACAATTTGATGACATGCTCCACAATTTTGAGTTTTACTTATAGTTTAATAAGCATGATGTAAGTTGCGTTTAATGCCACACGTTCTTGCTTTGCGCAAACACAGACGTTCATTCATCTTGAATGATCAAGCTGATATTCACTTGCATCATCCTCGTACTCGTACGAAGTAGAATAAAAATACATTATTTATGGATTATTTCTGATATGATTTTCATATCAATACTTAATTGCTTATGCTTTTTTTATACACATAAGAATAAAACAACAGCTAAGATGCGTTTAAAATTAAAGCAGTCATATTTTATCGTTGCATCATGCCGGCAACGAAAGCGCTTTAATACCTGAGTGTTTGAGACTGTGAAGATGAAGACGTGAGATGAAGCTAATTATCTATACCTGACTTCACATTCTCTACAACATGCAAACATTATCAAAAATAATGTCTAATTAGACTTTTTTCATGACAATGTAAATACAAATTCAATAATAAAAACATATGTATACTAAGATCTTACTCACTTTGTCCTGACAGACGTCTAGCATTATTAGCATTGAATTAATATTTGATGAACATTTCAAATTGTATACATATTTTAATAATGTTTGCATATTGTACTGTAATATTATATTGTAAAACCCTTTGGCAAACCATAGGGAGAAAGATTGTATATATATAAAATCCTGTGTAAAAGTGATATTTTCAGTGTACCTGCAGTTGGCTCATTCAGTCAGATGTTAATCCAGGGTCAGTGCTGCATCGTCTGTTCACTGGGCTTCACTGGAACAGACGGAAATCCCACCAGTCACTTTAGAGAGAGAAAACATTAGAGAGGCTAGGGGAAGAGAAAGAGTTTGTTCAGGAAGTAAATGACAGAGATGAAACAAATCAAGTCTGAGTCGCTTCCTCGAGCGAGCCTGCAGTAATCAGTGGACCTCAACATACAGCTCTCATCCCTTTGCCCTGATTGCTCTGCTTCTGTGATACAGCTTGTGTTTCAGGAAAAAGCATAAGAATGAGCTGACAAGATGATGGGTGAAGATTAGGATTGTGCACATCCAGGGATCGGCTCACAGTCAGACACTTTAGATCAGATCGCTGAAACCACATTTACGGTGTAATAAACTACATAAAACTACAGAAGTTGAGCGACACTTAGTATTTTTATTGTGACATTCATATCATTAAAAATATAGTATTCAGGATCATCTGCCTTTTTTCCTGTTTATTCTTTTTTTAGTCTTATAAAAAAAAAAAAAAAAAAAAAAGAACAATGCAGTTTGGTCATTTTCCCTATGGGTAACATCTCTGCTTTCTCTCTTCAGTTCTTGACTCTTCTTTCTCTTTTTCTTCACTTCAAATCCATTTAAGCCTCCTTTACTGTTTCTTAACCCTTTAAAGCCGTGATATGCAAATTTCTAAGGTCTTTAAAGGTCCCGTTTTTCGCGCTTTTTTGAAGCTCTGATTGTTTACAGTGTGCAATATAACGTGTTCATGTTTCACATGTAAAAAAAAACAGTATTTTTCACACAATTCACCTATCTGTATACCGCTGTTTTCACCGTCATAAAAACGTGCTGATGACTTCCTTGTTCTATAAAGTCCCTCCTTCAGAAATACGTAATGAGTTCTGATTGGGCGAGCGGTTCCTGTGTTGTGATTGGACAGCAGCTGAGTGCGCGCTGCCCTCCTGGAAACGTGATTGGGCTAGAACGCACGTGCTGGAGATGTATTTATAGTCACAGGAGTGTTTTTACTAACGAGATGCGTATGAAAATCGCATTCGTTTTTTTTGCACAGCCCTAACATCTAGTTAACAAAGCTAAACAGTGTTGCCCTTTGTGTAATAAGTTACAGAAACTGTTAAACGCACCGACTTAAATAATAAAATACACTTAAACACTTAAATACACCATAAACAACACCTTCTCCAGACAAAGAGGGAACTGCTCCATCTTTCAAGAGTAATCTTTGTGCGAATCCAGCATTAAACTGATTGAGATTGAGGAAGCTGTCCTCAGCAAAATGTGCTGCACATAGTTTTACATGTGGATTATAATTTTCGGGAACCGAGTTAAACATAAATTGTAACCATTAATCTCAAAGTACAGCGTCCCTGGGAAGCCCAAACAGAGATGATTGGACTCAGAGATGAAAATAACAGCGTTTCAACGACATGACGACAAACACGAACGCAGCTCTTCCTCTTCTCCATCGGAGCGCAACAAGGCCACGCCCCCTTTTTGTGTATTCATGTGGGCGGAGGTTAGTCAAAGAACTGTTTTAGTGACGTCATTACTCCAGGAACTAGAGGGATGTAGTCCAAATGGGTCGTTTTTTGTAGGTGAATTCTGTTAAATAAAATATCTCGCTTGTCATTGAACTTTGAGCTTTAGAATTTTACAGATATTATTTATACTCTAACAACATTACACACGAACTAAAGTTTAAAACATGGGATCACGAAGAACGGGACCTTTAAATGATCAAAACTTTTACTTGCCAGCTGGACAGAGGGCCCAGAAATAAACACTTGACAAAAGTCTTAACAGTGATGAAACGTCGCTGTTCTGTTCAGTTACAAAGTAGCGATGTCCTGGAGGCGATGTGAGAAGCTGTCTGCTAGTAGTTAAAAGCGTTTGCCACCCTCTCAGACTGAAGGCTTATTAGTTCCCGTCTCTTGGACTGCAGTCTCCAATAGCACTGTATCAGCAAATCCACTTCATTATCCTCTTTAATTGGCCAAATAATCCCCGGCACCTGTTTGTTTGTGGGCAGACCGGCTCTCTATGACTGACTGGAGAAGATCTAGTTTAAACTGGTCACATGTTTACACATGCAATAATTGATCCTTGATAAAAGATTCACAGCTCATTCATCATACAGCTCGTTTGAGCTCAAACTCTTCCGTTCATTTAAAGACAAAGCTGTCACTTAAAGGCACGTTAGTAAAGCGCTTGAAGCTTCACTCATGTGTTTTTAGCCCTTACTGGATAGAAAAAGGCTGTGAAGGTCTGCTCTTGGTCTGTTTTTCTGGTGATAGATGACTTTTCGTGCAGCCGCTGCTTTGCTTGTTCATGCTAATGCGTCTGATGACCTGTTGGTCTTCAATCTAACTGGAAATGGCAGCTGGAGCAGCGGGGTGTGATCCTTTGATTGTTATTCAATGCATCCTTCACCACAAAGCCCCACCAACATTAAACACACAAGATGAATGGAAATGTGAGCAATGTCGGGCTCAGTTTGCCAGCATTGCTGGATGATTGTCTTCATAGTCTCGACTGCTGTCCAATAAACTGTGCTGATTATTTCATAATAATGTGAAGCATAGTCCATATCCAAAAAAACTGAACTGATGTAAACTACATATCATCATTTTGTAATGTTCTTTAAGACTCTCCTGCTGACCAAAGAATCTTTTATTTGATCAAAAATACAGTAAAAATGTGAAATATTATTATAGTCTAAAGCATCAGTTTTCTGTGTGAATCTGTGTTAAAGTGTAATGTATTTCTGTGATGCTCCGCTGTATTTTCAGCATCATTCCTCCAGTCTTCAGTGTCACATGATCTTCAGAAATCAGAATAATATGATGATTTACTGCTCAAGAAACATCTCTGATTATTATCAACGTTGAACACAGTTGTGCTGCACAATATTTCTGTGGAAACCGTGATGGAGTTTATTTTTCAGGATTCTTTGCTGAATAGAAAGTTCAAAAGAACATAATATATTGGAAATGGACACTTTTTAACAATTTAATGCAATCTCACTAATAAAAATATTAATTTCTTTTTTTTTTTTTAAACGTACAGACCAAACTTTTAAGCAGTAATGCACACACAAACACACAAACACACACACACACGCACACATAAATGTGTGTTTATAGGACTATCAGTCACTAGCCATGGGGTTCTTGCACAAGCTGGCATTACCATAATAAACTTGTTTTGTATTGTTGTTGTTTTTCTAGTTTTAGACATCCATTATTGCAAACTGTTGAATAGCGTGTATCTTCATAACCTCTCGTTTGCTGTAGTGTCACCATACATCTTCATCTGCCTCTCTAGCTGTGACACAGGCTGACACTTCAGCATATAACAGCCCATAATGCATCCTCTCGAGTTTACACCAACCGTCATCAATCAGCGCACTTGACTTTACTCCACAATCTGACCTAATGACCCAGCATCGGAGACGGAGGTTTGCGGAACGAGCCGGTCATTCAGGATCTCTGGGTCTGACCGTCTTGTCTCCTGTGGGAGATGAATCCAAATGATTACGCAGAGGGGGTAATTAAGAACAGTCTGCCTTCATACACTCATTTTGCCGTGCTACCTTTCCGTTTTCTCTAATGTATAATGTCACTCTCTTTTCTCTGTTCCTCCCACTCACAGGATTGTTTGTGCGCTGTGGAGTAAATATCACGAGCTCTAGCAGAGAGGCAGGTTTTTGTTAAAGACCCTGGAAGGCGCGAGACGAGGACTCAGCAGAGAAACCCCTCGCAGAGGATCGATCTGCTGCGCTATTGGCAACATCCCTTTGAATAAAACACAGCACTATTGAGTTCACAATCCCCACTGGGCCCAAGAATAGGGAGACATAACCTTTTGCATCTCAGCTTTGTGCGCCAAGATTCACGTCGTCACCCCCAACGACCTCCACCTCCCGCCGAGAGCAAAGAGGAGAGAGAAGCAGTGTAAATGTCAGAGAGGAAAGCAGGCACTTCAACATACGTCTTTTTTATCCCTTCCCTCATCCCACCCAACCAAAGGCTCTGAACTGAGGGTGCAATCCTCAAATACTTGGAGAAATCAAAGGAGATTTACCTGACTTACACCTGTATAGACTTAGATAGTGTAATGTTTTTGAAAGAAGTCTCTTTCTGCTCTCCAGGGCTGCATCTGTCTGATGACAAATACAGGACAAATTCTGAATATTATTACTATTTAAATCAGCTGTTTTCTACGTCAATATCTGTTAAAGTGTAATGTATTTCTGTGATGCTCCGCTGTATTTTCAGCATCATTCCTCCAGTCTTCAGTGTCACATGATCTTCAGAAATCAGAATAATATGATGATTTACTGCTCAAGAAACATTTATGATTAAATTCAATGTTGGAAAAAGCCATACTGCTTCCACATTTATTACAGTTAATTAAAAACTAGAAATAAAAGCGTAAAAACATTTTCATTAAAATACAATACATGTTTACTGAATAATGAATAACTAATTAATAATTAATTAAATAAATAAACATATTTTATTTTAGTTAATTGCTGAAAAAAACAACAACACAATTTTCATTTAGTTTTAACTTAATGTGCTAAAGTAATTAAACACACACACACACACACACACACACACACACATATATATATATATATATATATATATATATATATATATATATATATATATATATATATATTAACCTAATGAACTAAAAAAAAAAAAAAACACAATACAACAAAACAACAACAAAAAAAAAATATATAGAATTGCTAAAACGTTAAAATTAAAATGAGAACAGAAAAATATCAAAATAATTATAAGTATTATATTATCTCCCTGATAATTGCTGCTTCATATTTTTGTGGAAACCATGATACATATTGTTTTATTTTATTTTACATTTTTGGATTCTTTGATTTGAAGCTATTTATTTATTTATTTATTTTCCCAGACTTTTTAACAGTAGTGTATCACTGTTTCAAAAAATTTAAAAATAAATAAATAAAATAAGCTTTGCTTCACAAGAATAAGTTACATTTTAAAATATATTACAGTAGAAAACATTCATTTTAAATGTTAATAATATTGCAAAAAAACAAACAAACATGCTTTTAATGTATTTTTGTGTAAATAAAGTAGGCTTGGTGAGCAGAAGAGACTTCTTTAAGGAACATATGTAGTATTAGTTTTGTGGCAAAACTGCGTTTGAAACTTTTTTTTCTTTAAATACCTCGATCTTAATAAATCCTGAACGGAATAACGCTCAAAGGAAACCAAGCTCTCATAATGTATGAAGGGATGAGAAAATCTCTTTTGAATATGTGCAATAATCATAAAATGACTTTAGCAAGTCTTTAAATTTTCCCATATATAATTTATTTATTAATTCATTTTTTTTTATCTATTAGCTATGTATTTAATATTAAACAGTACACAGTTCTTTGTAATCCTGTCTCAGTTCGTTGGTGTATTGTATATGTAAATATGTCTGTTCTCTCAGAGGTCCTTGTTTTTCTGTTTGGCAGGGACGTAGGGCAGTACAGTCTGAGTGCTCTTATCCGAAACCGTCTGTGTGCTGCTGTTCCGTAACAGTTTTTTCCGGCAGCCCGGGTTGAGAAGACCTTTCCTGGGCAGCGTGTGAGAGCCCACCACCGGGACCTTCACGGGTGAGGGACCCGCAGACGCTGTTTCCCGGCAGTTGTACAGCCCCGGCGGGAGTTCAGAGGAGGATAGAGGCGGGACTGGCGAGCAAGCCAGGGGACTGGGCTCGCTGTCCGTGTCCGGAGTCCCACAGTCCCTTTTATCGTCCTCCTCCTCATCTTCGTCGTCGTCACAGCACAAGGCGTGGTAGAGGATCTTGTCGCTGAAGCGTACGCGTTCTCTGGTGCCGGATGTGCGGGAGGTTTTCTGGCTGTGCGTGGAGCTGGACGCCTCCTCGCTGGAGGAGTCCGGGGTGATGATTCGAGGTCCGTTGGGGATCGGGAGACCCCCATTCATCTGTGAGTAGACACTGGCGGTGGTGGGCCTCGGCGTGGACAATGACGTTCTCCCCTGGCCCTCGCTCGTCTCCTCCCTGTGTGCTTTCCGGTTGGAGGCCTCCAAGAAGTTGCAGAAGTCCCATCCGTCGGAGAGCATGTCCTGGCTGAGGAAGTCCAGTCTGAAGGCCTCACCCAAACCACGCTCGCTGCTCGACGTGCTGCTCGCCGTCGCCACCGTCCAGTCATCGGGCTCCAGGTCGAAGTCGAAATCAGATGTGAGTTTGTCGATCTGACCCACCACCTGCATCAGAGAGAGAGAGAGAGAAAGTGATGAAATAATCAGTTTGTGGTCCTTGATCATCAAAGATGCATTAGCATCACCTTGCAGGTCAGTTTAATTTTACTTTGGTCAACTCAGGATTAACCAAGCAGAGTGCAGAAAGGATCTTAGGATCATAATTCATTTTATTAAACTGTTTGAACAGAAATGGAATTGAGTTTAAAACCTTCAAGACTTGAAGATTGTCCAACAAGATATTTGAAGCCAGTGTCAACATATGAAGTGAATTATCTACACTTATTTTTGTCATTCCCAGTGTGGGCTTTCATGACCCAATTAAAAGTTGGAAATATACACCACATCCAATGATATAAAGGTAGCTTTTCCTTGTTGGTCAGAGTATTTGCACTACCCTTACGAAAGGAAAATATATTTACCAATATATTTCTTAAAATATATTGTGATATATTGTAATATATTATTTTCCCTTTTTAGTTTCTAATATTTAATATATTTGAATACATTTAATAATATATTGATGATACATATATTATATAATATATTGCAAAATATACAAATGATTGCCGCTTTTAATATATTGCAATATATTGGAAAAATATAAATATATATAAGAATATATGCCTAATATATTACATGATATTTTCCAATATATTGCAATATATTTTTGTTTCATAAGGGTAACCAGCCGAGACGTGAAATAACATTTCTATTTCTTCAATGCCAAAGCTGTAACAACAACTTCAGGGGTTGATCATGTGCTTTATTCAATGTTTAATGTGTCTAATGTGAGTTTGAATATCATCATGCGTGACATTTATAGCCATAATGAAAGCAACAGCAGATCTTGAAAATAAAATAAAGCAAACATGTGCATTAAAACTGAGAACTCGATGCAATACTTGAAGTGTTTTCCACGAAAAAGATGGTATTAGTCATTCAGTAAGTAGTTTTAATAATGTTAAAAACTTTTAATATTGATGAATTAGATTATGAACTTGTCAATTTCATTGGGGATGTGATATTTGATTATCTCGCATCTGGTGTTATATATTTATTTATTTCAGCTTTCCCCCTTAATTGAGTGTCCACACGAAATATTTTCTCTTTAAAAATCCATACTGATGGACTAATTAAAATAATAATAAAAATAATAACATCAAAGGCAAAAACCTTGATTAAAAACCTTAAAGGAAATTGTGTCCATTTATAAAGACTTACAATTCTGTCCAATAAAGGCAAGGCAATAACTATTTTGTCCAAAAAAAAAATAAACAACAACACAAATAAAATTACAAGTGAGTTTACACATCATAACAGTATTTAGAGATGCTCAGCTTGAAAAATGGATATTCATTTAGAAATGTACTAAAGATTATAATATTATGAAAGTATTAGTGCTTTTAAATATTAACTTTAAGTGAATATTAGATGATGGCAAAGATAACTATAAAACATAGGGTAAATATGGGATGGACAATAGATATCCAATAAAGACGGATATAAATCAGATATGGGACAAAAAAATTACAACACTATAATATCAGCCCATGCTAAAATTGTGCAATTTAAAATAAATAAATAAAATAAATAGTGTGTCAGCTATCTAAATAAACTGTAGATTTCCTTCCCATCACAGGACTGGGAAAAGAAGCCTTCAGTCTTGTTAAGATCTACATAAAGTTATTTTTGTGGCCTTGAGGGAAAACTTGAGTCAGCTTAAGGTCTATGATTCTTATGATTCTAAGTCAATTTTGCTCTAAAACGACGACAGAAAACATACATTATGCAGTTTCAGAAATCAGTTCATTGTCGATTCAAATAACAACAAAGGAAATCAGGAGCAATATCTCTAAATGTTTCAGACTTTGGTTTAGGTGTGTTTTTCTTGCCACTTTTTGGCATAAACACAGATGGATCAGATGAATATGCCCTGCTGGCATGAAGGATTAAAAATCTAATTCATTTATCCAGCACAATGACTCCAAAGGAGCAATTAGGAGCCCTAAATCCCTGATTACACCGCAGTCAAAGCCAGAGGAGGGCCTGTGTTTGCGTGATCCGCTCGAGACACTTTTTCTCATCTCTATCTGTAATCACTGACTGAACGTGTAGTACTGTATTTAAGCGTACGCTGTGAATGCCGGTTGTTGAGTGCTTGAACTGCTTGAATTTCATATCAGATAGAATTAATTTGTCATGACTTGACCTACTGTACCTCACACTGTTTGAAGATGTTTTGCCACCCACATTAATAATGATTAACATTTTGTCCTGGATGAATGAAACCTTAGTAAGAGATGTCAAATGCATTACGCTAATCAAAAGCTAAATTAGGTCAGAAAAAAAAGACAATTAGGTTTTATTGAGTGACAGGTTATTAATGATATCCCATCATCTGTTGACCTAACCAGTCTATCGTTGTCTAGTCAAATATCAGAACTACAAACCATGCAATATAATCAATAAAGTAGTATTTTTTAAAACTATAAAACTGTTTTCAACATTTAAAATACGAGTAATGATGCTGAAAATATCAGATTTGATCCCAGCAATCAATTCACATACTGTAGAAAACATTCTTTTATATTGTAATACTGTTTCAAATTTTACTGCATTTTACTGTATCAAATAAATGCAGCCTTCGTGATTTTCAATGATTTTCTTTGCTTGATTTCCATCACAAACATCTAAACATTATTTATTCTAGATCTATTTTCTTGCAAAAAGTTATATATGACTTAATATATTAAGTCTTGTTTTCTGCAAAATGTATATAAAAAATATCTGGTTATGGGGTAAGGAAAATAATATTGTAATAGAGTCAAGATTATTTTTTGGAGCAAAAATGAACAAAATTTTGTTCCATTTTTCAAAAAACATTTTCATTTGACTTCTTTAGTAAATAGATCTAGATTCAAGATTGTGTAGATTTTTGTACTGAAAAAACAAAAAAACCTTCCAAACATATAAAAATTCATACAAAAAAAAAAAAAAAAAAAAAAAAAAAACAAAGCTAACAAAATATCTATACTGTACTTCCTTCAAGTATTAATATAAAACCTTAGTTTAGAGCCTATGCACCTAGTTTCAGGTTAATAACACTGGTGTCATAGTCCGAGCAGTGGACTTTCTGTATCTTATGCTGTTAGATGTTAAGTGCGCTGAATGAAGGCTGTAGAAGCGTAATAACACACACTGAGGTGCTGAGGATGGAAGATGAATGGCTGGCCCAAGGGCGGATGAGATAGCTTTGTTTACTAAATTACTGGATTTAATTCAATCAATGTTTTATGGATAGTCTGGCACCGTTAGGCACATTTCGCAAACCCCTGTCATCCAAGAGAGGAGCATAATTTTATCAATATTAGGTCCGTTATGTCTCATGCCATTTTAATATTAATTGGAACTGCACCACATCCTCACAGGAACAAGTGCACTGTCAGAAAAACGTATTTCCAACTCCAAATGAAAGGTGAAGTTTGTCATTTCAGAGCCACTGGAGGAGCCAGATGCACGCTCTTAATATAAAGTTTCCTAAAGGTTTTATTTTTTTGCACAACATTAAGATTATATATGTTGCATGTTACTAAACTGCAGTGCTGAGGAGTAACGGTGTTACATAATTTAATTACAAAATAAATCTAATGCCGGTACATAACTAGTTAATAACCAGCACTGCAATTTAGTAACATGCAAAATCTTAAGGTCTTGCAGCCCATACTTGACCTATATATATATATATATATATATATAGGAGATTTTTCAAATTATACTGTTCATAATATACATTTTTCTGTACTACTTCATTTAAGAGAAACAACTCATTTCATTTAGTTAATTTCCCTGGTGGCTTTTACAGTGCATTGATCGAGCAACGTTGCTGTGTCAGTCGGTTGTCATCTACAATTAACTGGGGCAGGAGAATATATTTTAACATTGTACAAATTACACACTTCACCTTTCCACCTTCCCCCTCGAAACCCAACACAAACTGCTAACAGAAACAGAAAACAGCTCATTTCGCTGATAATGTCCGTTGTGTAATCATTTAAGCAGCCGCTTCCGTTCCTGCAGAATCTAACAGGCAGTCCTCGGGGTCAACAAAATCATTCAAATGAGCTCGTTTCGGCGATGCCCTCACCCCACAATGGCTCCTGAAGCAATTTAACTAAAGCAGCGCAAGCTTAAAGGGTCTCCGAAACCTTTCTAGGTCACAGATGGGCTGGATGCAGCTATAATCAACCGTAATCCCTGCGCCTTTTCTCCGAGATGCAGAGAGAGTGAGTGGGCTATGGAGTAAATTATTGGGTAAACAGATTGCCTAAGTGTAAACGATGAATGAACACATCAAGAAGAAGTCATTAGCGTTGGGACACATTGCGTTTTAACCGGAAGAAGCACAATGAGAACCTGCAATAGTAATTACAGTCTATAGGGTAAAAATCACATCCTTTTGTTGGCCACAGCCTTCATAATGGCAGAGATTGCAGCTGGATTATTCAGCTTGGAAAAGATTCCTCTTCCCACTCCGGTGCTTTCAGATGACACTCATCTCACTGGAGCTAAATTATACACCAGCAATAGCTCGAGGAAAACAGCACATTGTGGCCAACATGTGGAGAGTGAGAATTATGTCTGGTAGCACGACACCAAACAGGTCTTTCAAAGCTACTTTTCTGAAAATATGTGAAAAATAAATAAATACAATTATAATAAGTTTATATTTGGATACAATATGGCCAGTTACTTTGTTCCCCATCAGTGAACATAGACTGTTGGTGTGTGCATTATTGATCATTTTTCAGGAACTCTTTCATTAGACCAGTAGGTGGCAACAAGTGACTCTCACTGAATCATTCATTCAAATGATTTGTTCAAACATATCTGATTTGATTAAAAACACTGATTAATTAAGTCTTTGGCACATGGGTGAGCCATGAATTCAAGAGTTCTTTTTTTTTTTTTTTTTTATCACAGATTCCTTCTGGAATGAAACTCAAAGATGTGTTTCAAATAAATTACACTGCAATAGACTGATGCATAAAAAGAAAGAAAACAAACAAGTAATGACACAGCAAACATGAAGCATGCAAACATGGTTCAACACAATCAGATAAATAAATAAATAAATAAATAAATAAATAAATAAATTTTGTGATTGCACAAAACATAAAATAATGAATAATCATTATATGGAACACATATAATCCAATGAGAGGTAGGTAAATAAATAAATAAATAAATAAATAAATGTGGATTGACTATCTCCCAGTTTTTTTTTTTTTTTTTTTTCAGCCTTTTACAGAACTGGTGGCAAATGTTGATGTTTATATAAAAACCATTAATAACAGCACAACCTCTTTAAAGACTGTTTAGATGATATTTAGTGATCACTGTGGTCAAATACCATGTTTCTTATATATCAACACAACTGTGATCACCTGCAGATATCCAGGAAAACAGACATCGTCTTCCTGTAGTTACAGAGGAGGTTCCCGTACCGCCTTCTCCTGACCACCAGAGGGATCCGTGAACCCTGAATATTAATGAACTCTTAATCAGACTCCATTTCCCATCATCCCTCATACCTGTGACTGATCACTCACACCACACCTGACTACAATCACACCTCATCACTATCCACACCTGCACCTCATTTACACACCTACCCACACACACATATAAGCAGTCTCCAAACGCTTTGCCCCGGTTGTATTTTTTTAGCGTTATTACCCGTGTTTGTGGTCTAGTGTATTGACCTTGGACTGTTTCTCGATTCCCTGATTGTTCTCTGCTTGCCTTCTCTGAACTCTGTCTGTCTGCCGCCTGCCCTGATCTCTCGCCTGGTTAAGGTTCTGTCTTAGCCTTGTCTCCATTGTTCTGCTTTGCTGGTATCTGACCCTGTATTGTCTGGCAATTCTCAATAAAGCTGCAAATGGATGTAATACCTTCTGATGTGTCACAACACCTGTGATGCTTAAATATCTTGTTTAGAAATAACAGCTTCAGTATAACATACGTATAGTGAGTGTAGCATGTATAATGTTCAATGCTTTGAATAAGGCATTTGAGTGCAAAAATAGAAATGTTCTGTGTCATTCTGGATATTTCTCATTCTGTGTGTGTTTTTCTCGACCCGTTTGCTTTCCGGTTGCTCAGACAGTGCCGCACGGTAGTCAGTGAACGGCGGCGTGAGCAGGATTGCTAGCAGAGGTCCATCTGCAGTGATTTGAGCAGCTAATTGTTGGTGTGTGTGAGGAAGTGTGGAGCAGGTAGCGGCGGCTGGAGAGAGGTTAGCATTCTTGAGAGTGACAGCTGACTCCTTGCCAAAGCCTACTGCAAAATGTCATCTGTGGCAATGATCCATGAATAACACGCACTGGAAAGGCGATGCAAAGATAACTCCGTGTGAAGTACAGACATAAAAACACGTGCTGCTGCGGTTTCATGTGATTCCTCTGAATCCTGTCCTGCATTGAGGTCACTTTCATTTGTATAAAAGATTTTCACTGCGGAACAATCCCATGCACAATATCAGTGCTGCCTTGCTGAAATCCTGTGCATTGATTGTGGCCATTTGTAAAGCTCTTTGATAAAAAGACTAAACAAGGCTTTGAGTGTGTTTTCATGCTGTCTTTGTCTCAAACAACCAGCGCAATCAGGCTCCTTTACGGAACAGTATGCAGAACATAATAAGGAATAATTTCCAACAATTTCAAAAAGCTATTGGAAAAAAATTTTGTCAGGGAAATTTTTTCAGGCCTCTGAATGATCCAATATATAATATACAGCCTCTGGCATGAATTTCCCCAAGAATCTGATTGAAATGTGAGCAGTAGGGTAACAGAAAGCTATTAAAACAGCCTATCCATAGTTAGAGACCGAATGTGATGATTAGGAACTGCAAACAATTATACTAGAAAAGCGTCACATGCTGATTTCAAAGTGAACCACTGGTAAAAAACTTTTTGAATGTATTTCGCTCATGCAGTGATTGAGATTTTAGGCACACAGGAATCTATTCATCGTCCTCTTTATTTAGTTCACTTTGGACTGCATGAGGATGTGTCATCCTGCTCCCTACTTTCTATTACATTCTACTGATGGAGTCTCCATCCTCCTCATCAGTATAGAATTACAATACAGTCCAATAAAAAAAATAAAAATAAAATGATAATAATAATAATAATAATAATAATAATAATAATAATAATAATAATAATAATAATAATAAATCTCTCGCTCGGATACATCTCTTCCACCGGTTATCTGGAGTCTTGTGTGATCATACAGTATAGGTACTGCCAGTCATAATGTTTTATTAGATTATGGTAAATGTGTTAAAAGCAGTAAAACTGCTATGAAGATTAGAACATTAATATCTTTCTGTCGCCAAATGCTAACAGACATTTATATTGAAATCATGCAATTTTGTTCACAGATGAACTTTACCCACCAGCATTCAAACAAACTATAACACTATAATAATGTTATACGTGTCTTAAACATTTAGGATTTGTAAAAAAAATATCCTTGTATAGAGATAAAATATCTTCTGTTAAGGGTTACCCATAATGTTATGTAAAATAACTCGCTTTCTTGTTCCTGATTATGGCCAATATAGTTTTTTTTAATTTATTTTTTTATTAACAGATTAACTCTTTCCCAACCTGCATTTTTGTTTAAAGTCACCAGTCACCGCCAACATTTTTTTAATCCTTTTTACAAATGATGTTCATGGTCCCCAGATTACTTTTTTGTATGTATGAATATCTGAACATGCAATATGCTTTCAAAGCAACCAACTAACACTTTTATTATTATTATTATTATTTTATTGTATTTTTTATCCGCACTTCAATGTGGGACATTTTTATAAAAAAAAATAAAAATAAAAAAAATCTGAGAAAACATTTATTTTTATCAGAGACTACATCTGTATCGGATTCAGAACGATGATCGAAACACAGATGTCCGTCAACACACTGAAAGCTACACAATCCTAAATCACTTCCTGGATCATCATTTATATGAGAATAATTATTCAATAAATTATTGGGATGACAATCAATGGCCAAGAGTAAAAGTGGAAGTTTCTTCAAAACCCAGGAAATTAAGCCAAAATACCATTTGTTTACAGTTAAAGTTTGCTTTTGTTTATGTTGTTGAGCTTGTCTGAGGTTTAATGAGCAAGTTATCAGTGATACTGTACAGTATATGTGCATGGAAAGAAAACAAATCCTGTGTAAGATTTTTTTTTTTTTTTTTTTGCATAGATCTGTGTGAGATAGACTTCTGAGCGCTAACGGATTATCTGGGTCACACAGACCTGATTGGTTAGATGTGTCACTCATCCCATGCCGGGGGTGTGAAGTGTGGCTTTGAAGTGCTCCCCCCGACCGTTAGCAGCTAATTATCCTGTCATACATGGAAGCACGGGCTCCAGCGTTCATTAAGCACACAACACCCTTCTTTTTATCTCGACTCCAAAATAACACTTCAAGCAGACCTTAGCACATGCTGCACATCCACAAACACCATGAGTGGAGCAATGAGGCTCTTAACAGATGGATAATCAGAAGCAGCATAGAATAACAGCTGTATAATGGGTGTCAGTCAATGGCGGAGAGCTGCTTCGAATCCTGTGATCCGCCGCATACATTCCTCTGCTCATAATTGCAGCAGAATTGTCAAAAGCGGTCATTATTTTTCCTCAGTCTCTCTTCTTCCAGAAGCTTGACTCTCTGGCTGGCTGCAGTCATTTCAAACTCTGCTGAAGAATTATGTGGGCCACAGCTATAGATATGCTAAGACGATCTTTAAATATAGGCTTGGCTAACTTGGGATGTGGGTTTGCTGGCTATTAATGGCTCTGTGAGCGGTGCTGTGATACTGACTGGGCCGCTCTCCGGAGCTCTTTTACGTAACTCACTGAATGCATTACCTGAGGCATACAGCCAGTCGGAAGTCAGATCCAGATATCTGCACATATTCATCACTGTTTCAAATAGGGGTAATTTAGTTTAATTGATGTCATTTTTGCCATGTTTTTACCAGGTGGCTTTTAAAGGTTCTTTAGGCTATACATGAAATATTCATTGCAAACAAGTCACACATTAATTGATGAACACATGATTCAGTTACATCAATGTCAATGTAACATAACTCTCTTTCTGTCTTAAATACTGCCAGCACTTTTGCATTTGTGAGAGGATAGCATTATGCATTTGTTATAAATGTGTTATAAATGTTTTACAGGCAGTAAAATTGTTTACACAGTATAGTGATACAAAAAAAAGATTACGTAAAAAACCTCTGAGTACTGTCAGTTATCTATAATTAAATAATACACTAAATTTTTAACAGTAATGTAATACATTGTAAATATATGTATGGTATAAATGTATTAGCTGTATATTATACTGCTATAATATTAGGAGTAAAATTGCCTATCGATAAAACATGTGCGACGAAGATTACAGTCTGCAAAATAACTCTTTCCACCCTCAATTACTGACAGTCATTAAAAATAGAAACGATCACACTTTTTTTTTTTTGCATCTTTTACAGGATAATAAAGTTAAACATATGTAATAAATGTATTATAAGCAGAAAGATTACATATATAGCAATAAAACATCTATGATGAAGATTAAGAAAAATACCTTCCTTTTGTCCCTAAATACTGCCACAGTGCATTTCTGACAGTATAATTCAATACAAGTGTTATAAATGTATTATAAATGTGTTACGAGCAGTAATATAGAAAGACAACATATAGTAAGAAAACATATACTATGATGATTATGTAACAAAACTTTCTTATTATGTAACAAAACACACTTTCTGTTCCTGAGTAACGCCAGTCATGCGTAAATAATCATTTACTTCTGCACCTTTTACAGTGTAATATACAGGGGTTATAAATGTATTATAAATTTGTTATAAGCTGTAAAATTGCTTATAAAAAGCTGTAAAAAGCACTATGAGCACTATCAAACATACATAATGAAATAATCATGCACTTTTGCATTTTTTGACAGTAATGCTATACATGTGTAATAAGTGTATTTTTAGCAGTAAAATGCTTGTAAATAGCTGAAACCTCTACTTTGAAGATTATGTAACATAACTATCTTCCTCTCTCTATAAATGGCGTGTTTTAGAGCGTAGGATGATATTCATGGTGCCCTAGTCATGGGTTGTGGGAACCTAGCAAAGTCTCTGAGAAGCACATGTGGAGATACTCTCAACGAGGACCTGAATCAAGCTGTAGAAAGCTGCTTTTCTGCAATAGAATAAATGTTTGTGCTTTGCTCTGCCCGATGCCTTGCTTTTTAGAGAGAAATACAGCGTTCTATCACATCAGTTCTGATACAATCTTCACCATGACACTATTAATGAATCAGAAGATACTATATACAAAACGAATCAGCTCGGTCCACGAATACAACCATCTTAGAGACATTTACTTTCAATGATGACAACAGAAGGCTCACCAAAGAAAGCTGGAGTGAACCCACAACCTGACTCTAAAATCAGGGTTTTCTTCTTTATAAGACATCTTGATATACTGTCAGCGTGTGCTGTAGTTTCTTCCCTCACATTGAACCTCAGGATTATATAATGGAGTTATTTAATCAGTGAAGTATGTGTTCACTGAACTCAATTGGTTGAAGCATTTGCTTATGCGCAGTCTTTAGAGAAAGAGTTGCATTTGCATCACGTAACTGATGTTCTCTGTATTTTCCAAACGATTTTCTAATACTTAAATTTGAATATTTTTCACATTGCGACTTCACGATGCAGTTTGCAATATACTACATCCTCTGTAACTACCACTTTTCATAACCGACTTTTCTCATCTCTTTGATGAAACAGTTGGGAGTTTATTTAGACTACCTGATGGTGGCTTAAAGAGAGTAATTTGTACATTATAATGGTCAAACCTGCCTACTGCCTGCTCTCAGTGGCTGACAGTATAATTGGATGTAAGACAGGGAAGCACATTTGAAAAGACATAATAGAAGCATATTAGTCACTAATTAAGTCACATGAATTTTTCTCTTCCCTTGACACATTCATCATCCTTTCAATCCCTTCCCTCTGCATATAAAACCTGGATGACATACTGAAAATGGACAACAAATTGCAAACTGTTATGCCAACTGAGCTATAGAAAGCATGATTTTCTGGAGGTAAAGCAATTAAAGGTGCTTTAAGTGAATTCAGTCATTTTTGCTGAACACTAAAATAGACCAAACACTGCCGACCGACTCCATGTCATCAAATACATTATTGGCAGGGAGTTTTCAGACTGGTTTAAAAAATGTTGGAACTAGTCATAAAAATGTATTTACAAAAAAAAAAAAAAAATCTGTGAATCATATATATATATATATGTGTGTGTGTGTGTGTGTGTGTGTGTGTGTGTGTGTGTGTGTGTGTGAAATATGCTTCATATTAAATAAAGGATAAACAAAACTATATATAATTTTTATCATTTATTGATTTTAGTCAATTTTGTATAAAGGATATTTCATATAAGTAATGCAAGGATTAGTTTGTAATAGGGTTGTATATGTGTGTGTCTGTGTGTGTATGTGTGTTTTATATATCAATATCTGAACCCTTTCCAAACATGCATTTTGATTTTGAGATCAACTTTTCACACTTAGGAGCCTAACTAAGTAAATAAATACATGAAACCATTTTTTTATTTTTATTTTTTTACAAAAAATAAAGTAAATGTTAAATGAAATGAAATGAAATAAAATATAACATAAAATGTCAACTAGTGTTCCAAGGCAAAATTTCTCATTCTCATGTAGTTAAACTTGATGTAATTAATATCAATAGACACGGAAGAGAAGACAATGCTGAATAAAGTCATAGTTTTTGCTATTTTTGTAACAAAATGTATTTTCGATGCTTCAAACTATTCTGACTGACCCTCTGATGTCACATGGACTACTGTGATGATGTTTTTCTTATCTTTCTGGACATGGACAGTAGACCGTACACACAGCTTCAATGGAGGGACTGAGAGCTCTCGAACTAAATCTAAAATATCCAGAGATGTATTTTAACGAAGTAGAACTACTTCACTACTGTACTTAAGTACTACAAGGCGGAATCTGTACTTTACTAGTACTTTACTAGAGTATTATTTTTCTCTCCTACTTCCACTTTTACTTCGGTACATATTTTTGCTGAGTTTAATACTTTTACTCCGATATTTTTTTTATGTGCTGCATCGTTACTCGTTACAATTATAAAAATGTTACGAATCATTCCATTACAAACCACTGCCAGAACTGTAGATGGCAGGTTTGATGAAGCTGGCACATCATTGAGCGAAACAAGCGATTAAGAAGACTGCACATGCTGACTGAACTGCTGTGAAGAGTGAGATGAACACCGAGCCGAGCCAGATAATGACTCGTTCACGAGTCAAGAACCGGTTGCATCGGTTCTCAGATGACCAGTAATGTTAGTTCTTTCTGACAGTTCGATTCAATAAACCAGCTGAAGAAAACAGTTCACCAATTCTTTTGCGCTCAATGCAATGGCGTCATTGGCGTTTACTCCACCTGGGCTCATGACATTAACACAGAATCAGTTCAGAATCAATCACCAAAAGAATCAGTTCGGTTCAGACGCTCTGTGTATCGGTTTGCTTCACGCTAAATCACACATGCGCAGTATCATCAGCTCCTCGGTTCACGAATCGAACGCGTCTGACAGAAACGGTTCTTGACTCATGAACGAGTCATTATCTGGCTCGGCTCGGTGTTCATCTTCAGTTCTCTCTTCACAGCAGTTCAGTCAGTGTACTGTTTGAGTCAATGAATTACTCCGGGATATTGGTTTGTTTTAACTCAGAGGGAGTGTCAGACACATTAAAAAAGTTAACAGCTTAATTCATCTGTGGATTAATGCGTATTGGAGACGCGAACTGTTTAAAACGATTCAGTTCAATTTGGTGAACTGTTTCAAAAAGATCCTGTTACATCGAATGATTCGTTCGCGAACCGGATATCACAAACTGCTTTGTTTTTAACAGTCTTACAACAGACACGGAAGAGAAGACAATGCTGAATAAAGTCGTAGTTTTTGCTATTTTTGGACCAAAGTGTTTTTTCGATGCTTCAAAAAATTCTAAATGACCCTCTGATGTCTTACGGGTTTGAAACAACATGAGGGTAAGTTATTAATGACATAAAATTGGGCTGACTAACCCTAGTAACCATGTTTTTGTTTACAAGAAGTTACAGTCAAAAGAATATTGTGATTGTCCTTTAGGTTAATCATTTGAAATAGTAAAAACAATATGTTCAAACTTTTGACTACTTTCTTTAATAGCTACATAACACAATACTTCTACTTTTACTTTCAGTACTTGAGTAGTACATTTTAAAATAGACTACTTGCAATACTTAAGTACAAAAAATGTTGAATACTTTAGTACTTCTACTTAAGTGTGGTGCTTAAAGAGCACTTCAACTTCAAATCCACAGTAGCTGATAACACGGTCATATTGAAAATGGTTTTTCAGCTGTGTATAGAAGAGAGAAACTATCAGTCTCTAATTTTGTCTGCAGTGCTTGTCATTTTCTTAACAGGAAATGTTTGGATGCATCCTATTTTTTTTTTTTTTTTTTTTTTTTTCTGCCAGACAGTATTTTCCCAGACTGCGGTTTGCCCTTCGTCACTCACAGGGCAAAATCAGGGCTTAAAATAGCATTGGGCTGGAGAATGTGAGGAAGACTCTCTAGTCTTATTCATAGACTCTCGTTCTGTCTGTGATAAAGGACATCAGATCGATGTTTATCTGGCCCACATTGTATCTGTTTAAATAGCTTCCCCATTCTCATTTCGCCAATCCCATATATCATTACCCAACAAACCTAACTCGCTCTACCATACTGAAGTGAAAATACCAGCATTCTGAATAAATAAAGAAAGATACCAAGCGCTTTATTTTTTCAGCTCTCTGAGCAGCTTTTTTAAGGCATGAAGCACAGCAGCAGCAAATCTATTTCCATTTCTCCGTCCTTTTTGTTTTGGACCTTTCCAAGCTATCGTCAGAATTACCTTGACACAGCCAGGAAGGGTTTACAATCAGTGATGCGGTGATTTGATGGAGGGCATGGCAGGACCTGCGGTGGAAGCAGGAGGAGACAGAAACAGTGACTCGATTGCCTGAACTGAGAAACATGAGCCACGCTGTTCAGTCTGCTTAATCAAGAGAACAAAGCCTTTTGATTTTGTGTATTAGTATTCAGATAAATCACAGGGGGTGTAGTGATTTAAAATCAGCTGGGCTGTGGAACAATATTCACAGTTTATGTTATGAATTGTTATGCATGTTTGAAAGGATGTTCAATGACTTAAGGAGGCCGAATAAAGATTTTTCATTCTTCTTAAAAGTCACTGGTTATTAAAATCAGGTGCATATTTTGTAATGGGGTGAATTTTGAAAAAAACATTGCAATATTTCTGAGTTGGCTTTTCAAGGCTGCAGCATTTCAAAATGAAGTATTAAATTGCAAATGCTTGGACATTTTGGGTTTATTATTATTATTATTATTATAATAAAACTCCTTCCTAGCAAATTAAAAGGCTGAATTTTGGATTTTCATATATATATATATATGCTCCCACATTACCCCCATCCCAACCTTCATCAGTCTATGAGAAGGACCTCATGAAGACTGACTAAACACACATAATATTCTCTTTTCTCTTTCAGTCATCTCCCTCCTTTGAGTTTTTCTTTCGATCTATTCCTGCCCTTTCCTCTTTAGGAGGACCTCTGAGAGGCGTTGACACCTCTATCAGACTTGTTCGTTTGTGAATCGATGGTAGAGGTGTAATCTGAATGGAGGAGGGGAAGCAAAGGTGAGTCTATTTGCAAACACAATCACAAAAATATATCCAGAAGTCCAGTGAGGAACATAAGCCTGCTTAACCTCCAAAAACACTCTCTCAATCTACAACCAGGGTCTGTTCAGCGGGAATGAATTCAAAGGAGTTAATCATCTGTAAAGAATCACATTTCATTGATGAACTTCAGAATATTACTGTTAACCTTTTAGTTACAGATCACACTGCTATTGATATAAAGTCAACCAACACTGAAGATACATAAGCTGAATAATGACGTGACTGTCTTTACAGAAGATTCTGGTCTGTCTTCATAGTTGAGTTTCCAGAATTAAGTCTTATTTTCATGTTTGTTTGTTTTTTTGACACAATCTGTATCGTATAAAACACTATAGTAATAACGCTGACTTGACTATACAAACTAGCCATGATCAGGCCACATCTGCATTCAAACGTTCAGAGGTCCTCTGATCAGGAGTGAAAGATTTGTTTCATTCCTTCCCTCTCAGTGGAAAAGGTTGAGATTTACTTCCAAAACAACATAGGAGCTCTGATATAAGATGAGTTCATGAAGCTCAGCAGCTGCTTCCTGCTTTCACAGTTAGTTATCACCACCAAAAATCTTCAATGGCGTCGGCATTCAGCCAAGCATGCTTTCAGTGCTGTTATTAGAGTGACTTCAGCTGAGAGATGTGAAATATGACACATCCGTGTGATGGATCTGCATCTCACAATGCCTCACCTCACAATTCATGTACATTTAATGGCTATATTTGCAAAGTAATTGTGTTAGTTATCTGTACCACAGTAAAGAGAAAGAGAAACTGCAAACAGATGAATTTAACAACAGCCAAGATGCAAATACGCCACACACACACACACACACACACACACATACAAAGAGAGACAGTGTAAGTTTGTCAAAACCCTTTTAAGAGCTCACCAAAAATATACTGTATGCGCGTCACAGTCACAGTCAAAACTAAAAAAAACGAACATATATATATATATATATATTAATAAATCACAACAAAACAACATCCTTTGAGGCTGAATAATCATGGTGTCACAATGATCCCTGAGAGTGATTACTAAACTCATTCCCATGTTACAATGAATGGTGACACGTCACAAAATCATAATTCATGATCGTTTTCACAAACCAAATCCACTAAGGTTTTGTCCTCACTTCCTTCACTCTCTCAGTTTTCAGCTCTGGACACGAACTGTGCTACTGACACTCTTTGCTCCGCTCTAACCTCTTGCTTGGACAACTTTTGCCCACTGTCATCTAGACCAGCACACATCACCCCATCTGCCCCCTGGCTGTCCGAGGTTCTCCGTGAACATTGCTCTAAACTCAGGGTTGCAGAGAGGAAATGCCACAAATCAAGAAACTCTACCAACCTCAGTGTATATCAGTCTCTCCTCTCTTCTTTCTCTGCAAATGTCTTTAATTGTAAAACAACATACTACCACAGCAGAATTAACAACTCTTCTGACTATCGCACACTTTAAAAAATTTCTCTTCTTTGTCCTCCTTATCCTCCTTCATCAAACTTGTCCTTTCCAAATATCCTACTACTTGTCCACTTGATACCATCCCCACTCACCTCCTTCAGGCCATTTCTTCTTCAGTCATACCTTCACGTACTCACGTTATCAACTCCTCTCTTCACTCTGGTACATTTCCCTCAGCATTTAAGCAGGCTCGAGTAAGCCCACTGCTTAAGAAACTATCTCTAAATCCAGCACTTTTAGAAAACTACAGACCGGTATCCCTTCTTCCATTCATTGCAAAGACACTTGAGCGAATTGTGTTCAATCAACTTTCTATGTTTCCTATACAGAACAACCTCCTGGACAGCAACCAGTCTGGCTTCAAAAGTGGCCACTCAACTGACACTTCAAAATCCTCAATTCTCATCTTGCTGGATCTGCCTGCTGCTTTTGACACTGTTAATCACCAGATTCTCCTGTCCACCCTCAGAAAGATGGGCATCTCTGGAACTGCTCTCCTGTGGTTTAAGTCCTACCTCTCTGACAGATCCTTCAGTGTGTCTTGGAGGGGTGATGTTTCAAAGTCACACCACCTTGCTACTGGGGTTCCTCAAGGCTCAGTACTTGGACCACTTCTCTTCTCCATCTACATGACGTAATTAGGATCTGTCATTCAGAAGCATGGCTTTTCTTATCACTGCTACGCTGATGACACCCAACTCTACTTCTCATTCAAGCCTGATGACCCGACGGTAGCTGCTCGCATTTCAGCCTGTCTGAGTGACATTTGTAGCTGGATGAATGACCATCACCTTCAGCTTAACCTTACGAAGACAGAACTCCTGGTGATTCCAGCTAACCCATTGCTTCATAACATCTCCAAAAGCTTGCATTATGCAAGTGAACAACGCCTTGTGGTGCCATCCCAAAGAGGTTCAAAATCACTCTCACGGACTGTGCCCAGCTCAGCTCATTCCACCAGAGACCTCCCTAACACAATTCGAACATCTGAGTCTTTATAAAAAATACAAAAAAAAACATCTAAAGACACATCTTTTTTCACCAGCACTTGACAACTTACCTTTTCTTTTACAAAAAAAAAAACAAAAACAAAAAAAACAACCTTGCTATGTGTACTGTGCTAGACTAACTTAGACTCGTCATGGAACTTGTATACTGTTGTTGTTCTCTCATTAATCTGATTGCTTCTATTGTTCTCATTTTGTAAGTCGTTTTGAATAATAAAAAAAAGTGTAAATGTAAATGTACCACTGTAATAGTATCCACTGAAAGGATTTATTCAAGTCTGTTCTTAATGTGGGGTAAACATGTGTTTACCATAGGTAGATGGAAAGACCAATAGATATACGGATGGACGGACGGACGGACAGACAGACAGATAGACTTATGTCTAATCAACAGTTATCTCTGAGAGGATGAAGTTTGATCAAAGGTTCCCTATCTGTCGGTCACTACGAGTTATGTCGACCGACAAATGGGGTCTCACTTGGGAGGCCAATCATCTCTGATTTTAAGAGAAAACGCCAATGAAATTGGCAAGTGGATTAACACACCTGAGCCACTCCCCGTGCCAGCGGGTATAAATAGGGCGACAGGTGCATCCACTCATTAGATTTTTGCTTCGGAGCCGAGTAGTCGATGAAGAAGATCACTACAAAGCCATTCATCTTTGTTTTTGGTAGAGCTGTTCCTGGTCGGTGTGACGGCGCGTTACAGTGGTGTCCCTGCGAGCGGCGATTCCCCTGGGCGCTTCGGCTAAAAGAGACAGTTCTCTAAAAGAGCAAATCACGGACGATTCGCGTCTTTTTCAAGATGCCGTTTCGTCCGTGTCCTTCTGGATGCGGTCGTTTCCTGTCCTCGGTTGACGGTCACGAGCGTTGTCTGCAGTGTCTGGGCGTCCAACACGCTGAGGCTGCGCTCGTGGATGATTCATGCGTCTACTGTGGGCGTATGAACATGGCAGCGCTGCGATCGCGTCTCTCACTCCTCAAGGGGAGTGCAGCAGACCCCTCTGTCGCCACCCGTCCCGGTCTCTCTGGCTCGAGCAGAGGGCCGCCGGCTGGCGCTCTGGGAGATCTGAGGATCACAGTGAGAGCTTCTCCGCCGGGCCACGCCCCACGGACCTCTCACTCCTCACGCAGCGACTGTCCCGTGCAGCTGCCGATTGATTCTGCTGGGCCGTCTCACAGCGGTCCCAGCGTGTCTTTCGGTGCGCCGCCCGAGGACCAGATGTCGATTGCTGCATCGGGGGATGGGTTATCGACCTCTGAGGATGAAGGTTCGGCGGGGCTGCCCCCCTCGGGTGTTGTCGCTACTGCCGAATCGGACTTGGAGTTGTCGGCCATGCTTGCCCGGGCAGCCGTGAGTATCGGACTGGAGGTGACTACACCGCCCAGTCCCGAGCCCTCACGGCTGGATGATTGGTTTCTCGGCGCGGGACGCGGCTCACAACCTCGTTCTGCTCCGGTGCCTTTCTTCCCGGAGGTGCATGAAGAGGTGACGAAGTCGTGGACGGCCCCTTTCACGGCCAGAAGCCGCTCTTCTCCCTCTTCCATCCTCACCACCCTCGATGGCGGGGCAGCCAGGGGGTACGTAGAGGTTCCCCAGGTGGAGAGGGCGGTTGCGGTGCACTTGTGCCCACAAAACGCCGCCACTTGGAGGAATCGTCCGCGCCTCCCGTCCAAGGCCTGTAAGCTGACGGCCGCACTCGCTGCCAAGGCTTACAGTGCTGCGGGCCAAGCTGCCTCTGCCCTGCATGCCATGGCTATCCTGCAGGTACACCAAGCCAAGGCACTCAAAACCATGCACGAGGGTGGTACCGACCCGGGGTTGATGCAGGAGCTGCGCACGGCGACCGACTTCGGACAGCGCTCCTGATCGCGCTCACTTCCATCAAGAGGGTCGGGGACCTCCAAGCATTTTCGGTAAGTGAAGAGTGCCTTGTGTTCGGGCCGGCCTACTCTCACGTTGTCCTGAGACCCCGGCCTGGATACGTGCCCAAGGTTCCCACCACTCCCTTCCGAGACCAGGTGGTGAACCTGCAAGCGCTGCCCCTGGAGGAGGCAGATCCAGCCTTGTCGTTGCTGTGTCCCGTAAGAGCGCTCCGCATATACGTGGACCGCACCCAGAGCTTCAGAAGCTCTGAGCAGCTCCTGGTCTGCTTTGGAGGTCAGCAGAAGGGGAAGGCTGTCTCTAAGCAGAGGTTGGCCCACTGGATAGTGGACGCCATCGCCTTGGCTTACCGTTCCCAAGGCGAGCCGTGCCCCCTGGGGGTGAGGGCCCACTCCACACGGAGTGTGGCCTCCTCCTATGCGTTGGCGCACGGCGCCTCTCTGGCAGACGTTTGTCGAGCTGCGGGCTGGGCGACACCTAACACCTTTGCGAGGTTTTACAACCTCCGTGTAGAGCCAGTTTCCTCCCGTGTGTTGGGTAACAGGTAATTGGCGGGAAGGGCTGGCTGGGTGTCTCGCTTGCTGCGCCATTCCCCCTAACACGGGGATGTGAGCGCCTTCTTCTCCCAGTAGAGTTCCCCGGTTGGCGTACCCTGGTCGAGCATCCTCCAGCACCCTCGGCGTCAGACTTGGCGGAGCAGTCTGTCGCCAGGCCCAGTACTGGCGTTAGCATGCCCGGAGCCGGTCAGCCCCTGTACTGGGCTAGGTGTCCATATGGCTGGGTTCCCTACGGGTAATCCCATATGTGTATTCTTCCACGGTAAGGTTTCCCTCTTGGCAAACCCGTGTCTTCCCTTGACAGATCGCTCTGTCAGTCTCTTCTGGCAGCCGTTCCATCCCTACTCCAAGGTAGGACCTGCCTCAGAGACCCTTTCCATATGTAGTACTGCCCCCTGGGTCAGTCCATATCGGTATATCCACATGTCACCTCCCTACGGGTAGGATGTGGTCTCCGTAGCGACCTTTCCTAAAGGCTCGCTTCCCCATTGTCTTGCCAGCTGAAAGAACAAATAGGGAAGATTTGAAGCAATCTTTCTCTGAAGGTTGAAATCCCTTCCATTTACTTTATGTGGGCGGAACAGCAGCATGGCCTTCTCCAGCAGCGATGTACTCACCCTTTGGCCCCTTCGGTACCAAGGTCAGTGAATTTGCGCTGGGGCTTTGGGAAGGTTACGACCTTACGCGTAGCTTTTGTGGCACGCCAAGGCTTGTCAACAATTGCAGCGCCTCAGGGTTGTGACAAGGTTCAGGTTATGGCGTTTTCCATAGGACCCCATTTGTCGGTCGACATAACTCGTAGTGACCGACAGATAGGGAACGTCTCGGTTACGTACGTAACCCTCGTTCCCTGATGGAGGGAACGGAGACGTTATGTCCCCATGCCACAACCTTGAACCATTCGCTGTTGCCGGGACACGTTCTCGGCTCCTCAGCGTAAAACCTAATGAGTGGATGCACCTGTCGCCCTATTTATACCCGCTGGCACGGGGAGTGGCTCAGGTGTGTTAATCCACTTGCCAATTTCATTGGCGTTTTCTCTTAAAATCAGAGATGATTGGCCTCCCAAGTGAGACCCCATTTGTCGGTCGACATAACGTCTCCGTTCCCTCCATCAGGGAACGAGGGTTACGTACGTAACCGAGACGTTTCCTACACAAAGCTCTGTTCGCTAATAAAGTTGTTCTGGTGAGTGACTCTGGCTCTCAGTTCCTCTTGGAGCCGGTGAATGATTCTGCGCGTCTGTGAACATGTACAGTACGAAGCCCCTCTGGAGCTCCTGCATGACGCCGGGCCTCAACTCTCTCAGAAACAGCTTTATGAATAATGAATAGCTCAGTGTCTGGGATTCGAGTGCGGTCTGAGCTCGCTGCCATACTCTGACACCTCACACGCCGCGGCTGCGCTGGCAATTTCAGCCCCAGATGGAGAGAAACAAAGAGAAGAGAGGAGAGATCTATCCTTCTGGGGAAGGGATGGAGAGAAGGAGATAAGTGACTAGCTGCTGATGAGTCAATGGATGGGATGTGCCTGAGCCTGACAGACAATAACCAGAGAGAGAGAGAAACAGAGGACAGACAAGGAGAGAAAGGGAGGGAGAATGAGAGCAGGGAATCAGAGAGAGAGAAAGAGAGAGAGAGAGAGAGAGAGACGTCAGTGAGTTGAAGAGAATGAGACACTTGACAGAGGAAAGATAAACTGTCTTGAGCAAACGAGATGATTAGGAAAGACAGTGTAGACCAAATTATACTCAATAATTAAAGGGCTAGTTCATGCAAATGATAATGCATAAACTTATGCGAGAAGCAGTCCATAAGCCATATATAAGCAGTCCATATACAACCACTGCAGCTGGATTGATTAGTGAACGAATCACTGGTTTTGTGAACTGAAACAGCAGATTAATTTAACAGATCAAGCTCAAAATAATGATTCATTATTCACTTATGAACTCTAAATTAGAATAAATTATGAAACAACGATACAGTCAATTCCCGATGGACAAAATCAAGACCCCCCCCCCCCCCCTCATATTTTTCTTGTTCAAGAAGTAATTTTACTGATATGTAAATAGAATTAAAAAAAAAGAAAAAAAAGACTATCGCAACTTTCTTTTCATGGCAACTTTATGGGAAGTCACAGAGTAACATATCAATATCAAAATAATTCAATTTAAAGTGGTAGCACGTTGCATTAGTAGCGCAACAAAGATTTTGGGTTCAATTCCCAGGGAACGCACATACTGGTAAAAAGCGTCTGCTAAATGCATAAATGTAACATTAAGAAAAGTTTAGTATTTACTGATTTTTTTGTTTTTATGCAAATGGCACATTATCTAATTAAATATGCACAAATTTGCCTACATTTCCAGAACAGAAATCGGAACATTTAATAAATGAACTAGCGTATGTAAAGCTCAATTTGAGAAAACAACCTTTAAAAGCTACAATGCAAATAGATAAAGTACAATAAAATAAACTTTTTGGAACTTTTTTGTTCCACTAGCCTGGAAGAAGTCATGTTATGGAAGCAAAATAGACCAAAATCTCAAAATTGACCAGTGCATGAAAAAACTTTGGTTTTTCCTTGTAGTGTCTTGCCTGAAATGCCAGACTGAATCTCCTAAATTATTCCAAACTATGGTTCTGTTTGTGTACAGAATACAGAGGTTTTTGAGACTGTTGAAGCAGTTTTATTTAGTTTATGCAATTTAAGCTGCAACTTTCAAACTGATTACACAGTGTCCTAGCTACACGCGATAAAAGGAATCTTTTCCATGTTAATCAGAGGTTTTGTTATAGCCACAACGGCGATATGCTAAATTTCTAATGTAGAGACTGTTTCTATTTCCATGATGTAGCAGCTGGAACAACAGCATACAAACTATTTGACAGTAGACGGTCTCGGGTGATTGCTTGCTTTATTCAAATTTGAACGTGTCTAATATGAGCTTAAATATAATTTTTAAATATAGTTTAAATATAGCCATACTGAATGATACAACCGATAGTTTACCTCACATCTTGAAAATAAATGAAAGCAAAGATGTCCGTTACAACTATGAACTGCGAAACAAAGAGTGTATTATCACTCAAGTAATGATGTCAAAAAGCTTCAATATTTATGAATATTCTTCTGCACACACTTCTGATTGGCTATGATATTTTTTTGATTGATTTATTGATTGAAACCAAACGGAGAGATAGAGTCAAATCATTTCCAGCACTGCAACTCCATTCACAAGACAATGGCATCACTGCATTAACAGCAGGTTGTTCAGATCAGTAATGCACACACTATACAGCTTTAATGTGCTCTGTAAAAGTGCTTCCTACTCTCGTTAGTGTCAGAGTGAACACTTAGAGCAGAAGTAGCCAGTGCGATGCTGGTTATATACAGCACCTTCATCACGATGACATCATGCAGGAGATCTGAAAGCCGCACAGCCATAATCCACCGAAGATGATCGTGTTGAATGGTAACGTTATTGTTATTATATAAATGTTGTTATGTTTTATAGGTTATGCTATGCTGCATGCTATGTCATATTACGTTGTTATGTGCTCATGTAAGATCACTGGGGTAATATCAGAGGAACAGGAGGCTTCAGTAAATGACTTATGTTGCTGTTTGCTTATAGTCTAAGACCTCAAAACAATTGAGACACTGAAGAGATCCTCGTTTATGATTTGTCTGAACAATGTGAGCCCACAAATAAAACCAATGCTTCATTGACTAGCCTGGAAACTCAGAAATACGTCACCTCACTGAAGTAAAATGGATTGCATTTGATTTATGTTGACTGTCAAATCACCATCGGCACATTGTGACATATGTTGTGTTTATGCAGAAAAATATGCAAGTGTGTACAGTATATGTGTTTTTCTGTACTAAGATGCCCGTTTCTGAATTATTCTGTGAGCATTTGTCCATATGTTTATTTGTATGTATGAGGGAGAAGGCATGTTTTGCATGCTGATCTTTAAATAGCCCTGATTTTAATCTCCAGACAGAGCTTTCTTGACAGCTCCAGCCTGTTTGCCTCTCCTGTCACCTTCTTTATTTATCTCTCTTTCTCCCTATCTCTCTTTCTCACTTTTATTCTCTATTCTTCTCTCTCTCTTTCTGGTATTCTGACCGATGCTCTCTGGCCCCTAAAGCCATTGTCTCTTCTGCTTTGCATCTGCATCTGAAAAGCTCAGTGGATTTACAGTGTTTACTGTCAGCTCCTCTCTCGCTCTCTCTCTCTCTCTCTCTCTCTCTTCCCACATGCTTCCTGCTCACGCTCATCTTTCTCTCCCTCTCGCTCTGTTAGCCACATGCTTTATTATTTTCTTCACACCATTCTTTTCCATCTGGTGACACTGTCGTTATTCTCATTATGATCTTTGTGCTGCCGTTGTCTTAGTGCAGTGGAGAGAAAGTGACAGCCAAGGCACAAAATAATTCAATAATAATAAAAAAACCAAGAGTATACAAATTAAAATCAAAATAAAAATACTGCAAAATATGAGTTAAGACACTGACAAGTTTCAGACTTCGAAATAATCACTTTCCACTTTCAGTTAGAACTGTAATATATATATATATATATATATATATATATATATATATATATATATATGTATATATATATATATATATATATATATATATAGTAAATAAAAAAGAGCAAAGTTATGAGACTAGACCAGTTTTATTGTTTTCTAAAAATTTGTTAACTATTTTGCTAATTGACACAAAGCTCAAATAAAATAAAATATCAACATTTTGTGAAACAATAAAATAAAACGAGAAAACTGAAATAAAAAGCTGAAGCATTAAAATGACTCAAACTAAAACTGAAATACACACACACACACACACACACACACACACACACATATATATATATATGTATTAGTGCTGTCAAAATTAGCGCGTTAACGCATTCGATTAATTTGAAATATTTAACGCGTAAAAAAAAAAAAACGCAATTAACGCGGTTGCAGTTTTTTTTTATTTCCAGTTGTGGCCTATGTGTGTTCAACGTGCAAAGAAATATGGATAAGACCAAGGAAGGACTTTTAGACGGAAAGTTTCAGTATAAAACTCTGCCGGATTACTCTTCAGTCTGCCACAAGAAACATTACTCTTCATTTAGTCTGCCACAAGAAACAGCAACATTAAAATCATGAACTCAAATGTCATTGTTTAAAAAAAAAAAAAAAAAAAAACAATGACTGTAACAGTGCGTAAATCAGACCTTTCTGTAACGCTAATGTTAATAAGCTTAAAAGAAAAAAACGAAATAATTGTGTAGCGGAGTATTTTTTGTACACAGTGCCGTGAACTGTCAATCACTCCTGTACGCGTGCATCACCGTCCTCCTCAGCTGCAGCAACTTGCGCTCTCTCTCTTCATCAAGCTTTAAAACAAAAAGGGGACAAAAATATCATATTGTCTTTGTGCATAGGCTATAGATTAATTAGATAAATGAATATCTAAATTTGTGCCTTGCCGTCTACGGTATTTTTTTAGAACTTAGAAAAAAGATGCTGCAGCCAATGAGCAGCCAGCGGGGGCTGCAGGACGACTCAACCTCCGCAGACAGTTTTTAATGTTTATCAGACAATAAATACTCAAGATTTTGCTTTAGTATAACTCACAACGAGTTTCACACACCTTCTCCGGCCACGTTGAGTTGTTGACACTTAACAGTGGGAAAAGCGACACATGCGCTATTCACTTGTATAACTTAAGGGTGAATGGGTAATGTAGTTTCTGCTCTGGGTGGGATGAATCAGGAAGCTTGCATTGTGAAGGTCGCTCTGAAAATCGGCAGTGCAGGTAAAATATTAAAACCTCTATTAAAACAGATATCCAAATGAGCGTACCGGTACGCTACAAGCACGTTCTGGGCGCACGGAGAGGTGGCGGTACGCTCAAGAGCTATATTTGGAAGTGGCGTTACTGAGTACCGATGCATACTGGCCCACTTAAAGCACTGGCAATGACTATACTTTGGAATTTTTTTGCAGTCCACTTAGAATTCAACATGGAAATCATTTTTGTTTTTTATTGGCATTGATTGTTTTGAAATTCAAATGGTACTTACATGCCTGTGTTTTTATTTCTGTAATAAATATGGCTTTCAAGCCAACAGTTAATTTGGAGGATATTGATGGTTTATTGCAGGTATGTTGTTTACATGAGAAGTTAATAGTTAAACAAAAATTCCAATAAACAATCAAATTTTGAATTTAAATAGTTTCTTTGTCTTGAGTTTACATTAATTATTTACATTTTACATTTACATATCCAAAAAGTTTCAGTCTTTTAATTGCGATTAATCGCGATTAATCGCGATTAATTTAAAAAAAATGTGCGATTAATTAGTTAATTTTTTTTAATCGATTGACAGCACTAATATATATATATATATATATATATATATATATATATATATATATATATATATATATATATATATATATATATATATATATATATAAATTACTAGAATTAAAAGAAGATTTACATTCAACCAAATCGCAGAGAGGAGAAATGCAGGACTGATTTGTACACGGTTTGAGGTTCGAGGAAAGCCAAGAGAGGAATCTTTACGCTCAGCATGTGCTTGAACAAACTCAACGTGTCTTTTATGTGTGTTTAGATGAATATGTGTGTGTGCACCTATGATTCTGTGACATCCTACAGCGCCCCGTGAGCAGAGATCAGAGGTGAGACTCTTTCACACGCCGCGTGCGTACAAACACTGTCGACACTACTGTAGGTGCCCAGATTCTGCAAAACACAAGACATGAAACTGAAGAAGCTCTTGAAGAAACAGCTGCTCTCACCTCAGCAGACGCAGAGTAAAGCTCGACTGAGAGACTGTGAGTCACTCTCACCTGCCTCAGGCCTAATCCAGCTCATATCACACCCCACAAATGAGCTATTTACACCCACATAAACATCTTTCACACACTGGAAGTGCTTCGTCACCAATGCAAAATATCCACAATCAACCAGCTTTAAAGAAAGAGTCTCTGTATGCTGCCTTACTAGTCTCTGATACAGAATAGTGAATGATTGTAGTAGGTTTCATGTTTATTTTGTGACACATATTTCAAATCAATATTTAAATGATCACATCTTCCACAAAAATCTTGTGCATATCACTGTTTTCAACATCGATGATTGTTTCTGATCAGCATATTAGAATGATTTCTAAAGGACACAGCGTACATTACATTGTGACAGATATTTAAAAAGAAAACAGCTGTTTTAAATAGCAATAATTTTGTTAACATTTTTACTGTATCATTTGATCAAATAAATGCAGCCCAGATTACTAGAAGAGACTTCTTTCATAAACATAAAAAACAAACATATTTAACAAGTAATTAAAGGTATGACCCGATATGTCATTAAAAATATGATCTGTTTGTGTCACTGCTTTTGTAGGTTGGGAGGTAATAAAACTGATAGGGGAACTGTGCGTTATTAAAGCATCCTTTTTGGAGACATCTAGGGCAGGACCCAGAGGGAACGTGTGCTCACTGCGCAGGCCTGAGATGGTCCGAGTCCTCACAGTCGTGTGTGTGAAAGCGTTCTGCGCCGACCTTTCCTTCACACTCACAGAAGCACAATCCCCATCCGTACTCCACGACCTATTCAGAGTCACACACACTCTCACACGCCAAAACGCTATTCCCTCTCTGCCATCATATCTTCTTGAATCATGTAATTCCTCACAATTTGTCTACCCTGACCATATTCCAACCATTTCTATTCCGAACCAGTCAGCCATTACCAAAAGTGCACACACAATATTTCTGTGTCTCAAAACAGGAACCATTTTTCCAGTGGAAAGAGTGGCTGCATTGGTTTTAGTAATGGACGAGATACATAATGATGGACCACACACACAAATTGACATAATTCAGCTGTGCAGGGCTTCAGATATTTGCCTGTTGTGATTGCAAAAAGACAAAAACAACACATGAAATCATCAGTCTGCTTCTTTCCCTGCAGCAGAGGTTGTTAAATTGTCTCCCTTCAGGCTTTGTTCATTAGCTTGTTAGCTCACATATGATTTTTGTGGGTTTAGTCTTTTGTCAACATGAACAAACGAGCTCTATTACTGTGAGTTTGTTACAGTATACAAAGCACAGAGTCCGAGATCGACAATCTGATTTAAACAACAGATTTTAGTTTATGCAAAAGAAAAAAGTACCTTCATGTTGCTCTGTAGTGCACCCGATACGACGGTACACCTGTAATGTGATTTTTTAGAAAAACACTCTGGACACCTGAATTCTGAACTGCTGTGATACATACCTGAATAAAGTAATACAATCATGGCTATGGTAATGTTCTGAACGCACGATTCAGTGTGCCACATTTCCCTTTGATACAGCCATGACACGTGCAGTAGGGAACAACATATTTGAGTGTGCTTTGGATTTTTAATGTGCTTCGGGGACTGAATTAGTTGGAATCAGTTGGAAGTTGGAAATTAGAAATTAAATGCTTTTAAAAAGAAAAGAAAATGTTGAGTGTGCAATGAGAATGCAACAATCATGAATTTTACTTTATATTTTTAAGGTCTAAAGAGGGGATATATATATATATATATATATATTGGGGGTTGTTAATTTATGGTGCATGCTTTTGTTGAAGCCATTATCCAGCATTGTTTCACCTTTTTTTTAAATAATCATGTTTAACAGTAGGATTCTTGGTGAGAACTACATTACTAATGATCCTGCAGAGAATTCGCCCCAAAATCAGTGAACAGAACCAAGCAAATCAAACCAATAAAGCACTGTCTATGAATGGCGTTATCAAGTCAATCTCCTTATGCTCTAATACTTCATTATCTGTATGCATAATATGCATATTTGTCTAAAATATCTAAAATGTGTTGTTTGTACACACACAATCAATTATTTAAATCAACAGGTTTCTACTTATCCATCACTTTCATGTTGATGATGTCACTTCCAATATAGTTATTTTGCTCATTAAAGCCTACTTGTCTTTTTGTTTGATTTTCAAATGCTTTCTTGTTTTATATTAAAGTTCGTAATGTTATAATACTTCTCGTACAGTAGCTGGTTGGTTTGCTTCATGGCTTATAACTCTATGAATAAAGAACTTTAAAAAATCCTAATGAGAAAAAAATTAAAAAAAAAAAAACAAATTCCAGAATCAAGATTGAAAAAGTTTCACTTCTAGCAAAACACCCTTGCAACCTCTTCTATAATTGTTGCATTAGCATTATGGCAAGACAAGCACATCATGCTGTATTTCTTAATCTGCTAAAATTTTTGTCACTGATGGCCCAGGGCAAGGCATCTGAAACTTTTCTATTAACATACAGCAGAGTGGCTTTCCTCTCTCTGTCATTCGCCAAACATTAATGGAAATAGATTGAAGCTCTCCTTAGTTTCTAACCAAAAACAGAGCAGTTCTGCTGCAACGGCTGTATTTACAGAGCTCTACAAAACTAAGATCTGTTCACATTTTACTGCCTTGCACAGAATCATTATGTTTAAACGAACACTTGTGAAAGATCTCAAATGACAATCCATCTGTCTGTGTGTGGTTGTGTCACAGACACTTCCTGCCATCTCAATGCTTCACTGTGTGAGCTTTGCACTAAACAAAGCATGCTGAGGCTTGAAGTTCAGTTTTGATATTATCCAGCCATAGACTACTCTTACAAATTGGTGAGTCTTGTGCATCTTGGGCAAACTAGAAGTGATATGAGATTTCTCAGGGTCCCTTCATTGTCCTATCTAAAGGGTTAATGGTCCCACCTAGTAATCAACTGTAAAAATAACAAATTTTACCTCTTCCCAAAAGGGAAAACCACAAACAATCAAGAATGCATGATTATATGGTGTCATGGCTTTGCAATCAAAAAATGTCATTATAATGGAAGTCAATGGGGAAAAAACAGCCACCAACAACAAATTAGGGAGAAAATATTTTTATCTAATGCTGCACAAAAACTTTACAATGCATCAAAGCCAATCTTGTTACTAATCTTTGACATGCCCAAGACTGTGATAAAAGGTAAAACAATGTCCAGTCCACAATCACTTTTTATATTGAAAATAAGTAATAATGTGTTTTTTCCCCAAATCAGTGACATAATTTATGTACTTGGTAATTAAAGAGTTGAAATCTTGATTTTTTTTTTTTTTTACATTTGGTAGTTTTTTTGTTTTTTTTTCAGGACGGAGGTTGATTAATAGATTTACGGAAAAAAACTAATGAAAAAATTATTTTCAAATATTTATCTGATACATTTTTACAGCAATTTAATTTAGTGGATTTGAATTTCATCCACGAACATAACGAAAGGGTAGTTCATTTGCCCACAGTGTACCATTAAGTTTAAAAAAAAAAAAAAAAAAAAAAAAAAAATTCCATTAGCTCAAACACAGACAAAGTTATGGCCAAAATAAGACTCAACTTTACCCCCTTGTGGACGAAAACGTCCCCAACAAAGCATAAGGGTTAAACTCACATCAGACTTATTTTTTACTTAAGACAATCAATCGGTCCTATCTTCATGAAGGCTTACTTGTACACTCTCGCTAAGAACAAAACCAACCATTATCAAAATCTAAATACAATCATATTCAATCAATATGAATACAATCAATCAATCAATCAATCAATCAATCAATCAATCAATCAATCAATCAGTCTGTTAATAGAATAAAACCAACCAATACTAAAATGCCTTAATGATTAACAAATAAATAAATAAATAAATATAGAACAAAACTGACCAATATTTAAATGCCTATTTAAAAAAATAAATAAATAAATACATCCAATAGTTAAATGTTATTAGAACAAAACCGACTAATATTTAAATGTCTTAATGAAGAAAACTAAGCAATATTTAATTGTCATACTAGTTAACTAGTTAACAACTAACCAAAATTTTAAATGTTTTAATTGAAAAAAAAAAACAAAAAAAAAAACATTATCTAAATCTTCTAAAATAACAGATCCAACCAATATTTAAGCCTCTTAATAAATAAATAAAAAAAGCTGACTAATATAAAATTGACTAATATTGATATGGCACTGATATACATGTGCTAGACAACACTATGAATACAATATAGTCAGATCTGAATTGAAGGATCACTCGTATCATCATCATATATCGCCCTAAAGCTTGCTCTGTGATGAATCACTAAAGCATTACAGAGTATGAATTTCTGTGAAGCAGCTATGAAATGATAGATATTGAAGAGTGTCATACAAATAAATCTGATTTGACTTGACATGCGATGTATTAAATACAGACAGGTGGGTTTCAAATAATTGCTTAGTAGGAAGTTCAAGGGTAATTGTTCATCTAGTGTGGGTGGATACACAGCATGCACATCTATTATCTTCTGTTGTTCACCTGTAATTACTGGAGAGAAATATCTCTATTTTTTTCACTATTTGAATTCAGTGGCATTGCTATGCATTTTAATGGAATATAAAGATATATTTCACAAACAACACTGTACATTATTAATTCTGGAGCTACAAGAACATTTGAATCTCATTCATTCTAGGCTCTGATTGGGTGGCTCTTGAACGACTAAACGTGATTGGCTGTGTGTCAGGGTGGGCAGGGCAACTGTTGTGAACTCTCCAGCAGTTCCCATGGTGATAAGAGTTTTGGATTTGAGAGATTTCTAGCGTAAGCCACATCCTCCAGTGACATGGAGAAGAGTTTGTGAGCATGAGTGTGGATTAATGCATTGAGGCTAAATAAAGGATACGTGTTAGAAGAACATAACAGCTGTAGTTTCAGGGTGGCATCACTTACTTTTACACTTCTACAGATCATGATGGTAGTAGCCAGACAGATGAAATGGATCGGGAACAGAGATGAAGCCTGGATTAGCTCCAAATGCTGGGGGGGAAATGGGTCTTGGCCAGACAGCGGTGAGGTGACCGCTGGACATGATTCCCCAACACACACACACACACACACACACACACACACATTCGACAGCACCGCCACAAACAGTGAGTAACAGTGTTCATTAATGCCTGATCTGTGATCTGTGATTTCTGATGTGTAGCTAATTATTCAAGTTCACACAGACTTACTTTCTAAATCGTTTAATACTATTTATGCATCAGTGAATCAAGCCAGTGACTAAATGATCAACTTCACGTCGTTTCTCTTAGTAGCATGAAACAAATCTGTTATTTAAATTACAGAGAGCGATTAAAGAAGCTTCCTTTATATTGTTTGGAGCTGTCAATCACACATCATGAGTTTATCTGCACACTTGTCCAAACTGCTGTTATAATCAATGACGCTGTTATGCTGCACAACCAAGCTCTTACTGTATTCATCTCGATATTGTGTTTGCTGTTAGTTGTGGGGAAAGCATTTTGTGAGAGAAAACGCGTAGCAATAATGACGAGATCACTGCATTCACGTGATAAACAGACTCTGTCTACTCAATGCTCATCACTGCAGCCTTTCATGTGATGGGAAAAGATCTAACAAATAATGATATAATCAACATATTAATCTCAACAGTTGTAATAGTAAAAAAAAACGTAGTAAAAGTAATTTGAGAAGAGTTACAGATGTAATGTGCATTTTGAATGCAAAGATGTCAGCCAATCACAACAGAGTCTCACAGCAGACACGCCCCTTCAAACAGAGCATTCAAGCCAGAGGGATAAAATCAGGATATCATTTTAAATTTCTAAATTTTAAATGTTAAATCATACTAACAATATAAGTACACCTCAGGAAACATTAAAAAAGCTTAAAAAATAGAATTAAATAAAAACTAAAATCCACGTCATGGGACCTTTAAAATGCCTGGATGTCTTCCCAGTTATGATGCTGTTCTCCATCATTTAGGGAATAACTGCTGCTGTAATCAGTAGAGAACCTCTGGTTTTGGTGGGGGATAACCGTGGAACGTTATTGGTCCCAGACATCAGGAGTTTTGTAAATAGTGCAGTCTAAGTAGAGTCTAATTTACTATTTTAAATAACTCATTTACATAGGCAATGGTTTTATTTAAATATTTGTAAAATATTCCAGTGGATTAGCAGCTGGCTGAACTGGATTGAATGTAGTGTATGTTTTATATATATATATAATATTATGTATTTGTATTTATATTTCTATTTAGAATTAGATTTTATTTTTATATTTTCAGTTTACAAATTTTAGTGTACATTTTCATTAATTATCATGAGCTTTTGAGATTTATTATTATCATGTGTAGGAGGGATATGAGGTCTCGTACAGATAGAGATATAGTCCCCAGCGTCCGGATGCGAGCTGAGATCAAAGGCTGCTGTCCTGACCATCAATACAACCTGTCAGCACTTCCCTCAATCTCACCCTCCATCCCTCAAACAGTCTCCTATTAAAGAGCACAGCACTGATGGACTGATGCAGTCATCCCACGACACCACGGTGATGGATCTCTACTGAAGTTATGCCATACTCCCCAATCCATTGTTGTTGTTTCAACATATAACTTATATTAGTTTATATTATATTAGTTGTTTTGGTAACTATTTACAGTAAGGTTTCATTTATTACCATTAGTTTTAAATGGTATTGCACATAGTATTATTTATATAATATAATATAATATAATATAATATAATATAATATAATATAATATAATATAATATAATATAATATAATTAATTTCTATTTTGACTTAACTTGTATTTATAAATTTCCCATTTTAATTTTAGTGTAATTTTTTGCAATTATCAAAAATATTTTGTAATTATTATTATTATTATTATTATTATTATTATTATTAATTCTGTGTAGCTTTAATTTATTTTTATCATTTTTTTATCAAATATTTATTTTCTTTCTTTTTATTTATTTTTTTCTCAGGTAAGATAAAATAAAATAAACAGTTTGATGATTTTCTTTTCTTTTCTTTTCTTTTTTCTATGTTGCTTTGGATAAGAGCTTCTACCATCCACTTTTACTAATACATAATTTAAATCAAAAGTTGTATCTGTTAATATTATTTAATGTTCCTGAGCTAGCAGGAACTTCTTAAATACTGTAACAAAATCTTAATATTAAAGCCTTAACCAACTTATTGTAAAGTGTGACTGTTTTAGTGTCTTTAGATTTCATGTTATCGTGCAATTTGATTAAAGCGTCTCACACAGTCTCTAAATTATGATGCAAATAATAATATATATTAATAATAATAATAATAACAATAATAATAATAATAATAACAACAACAAAATGTTTGATTTAATATCAACATTTTCAAAAAAAGGATCCCGCTGATAAATCTGTTTAATTAGTTGCTACACAGATCAAGTAGGGTCGTACTCAAACCCGTCTGGATATAGGAACAGATGTGCATGAACACTCATCTTTAGTCCTGTGAATAATTCTGCAATTTGGTATCTGCTACAGTCGTCCAGCGAATGGACGATTTGAGAGAGTCTTGTCCATTAACACTATCAGAGTCGTCTCTTTCCAATGGATCATGCATATATTAAATCTGTTGAGGAAAATGACAGCACAAGATGTTTTTTCAAGGATATAATCAGACTGTTTGATTGGAGTCTACAGTGAACCAGATTAAGCGTTAGAGAGTCTGCGTGAGATTTACTGTGTGAGAGATTCTACCTCTCTCCATCCTCGCCGAGGCTTTGCAGTGTCCTGATTAGTATTCTGCAGAGGAGCAGGCCACGGTCTAAATATAGCCAATGAAAACAAGACCAGTAGCATCACACTGCTAGCACTGGAACACTGACTGCTCACCAGTCAGACACAGAACACAGACTCGCTCAGATCCAGACAGACCTCAGCTCAAAAACACGCTGCAGCTCAGTGTAGAAGGTGATGCATTTCTTTCTGTGCTGAATACCTTCTCTTATCCCCCATTAACATGCAGAGATGATTAGAATTAGTCATTTGTAGGTGGATTCACTAGAAACGTGTGAAAACTTGACCTTTCAGAATAGTGTAATGTTCTGTTTAACAGCAAGTCTTGACCAATAGCGTGAGTCTGGGGACAATTGTTTGGCCAATGAAAAATGGTTGGAGGGTTTGGGAGACCATTACTTTTGTGGTTTGCCATTGGTCAGACAAACTAATAGCCCCGCCCCCACAATCATAGCACTGTTTGAACCCATATCGACTAAAAAAAATAACAACACTAATTTCACACTTTAAAGGTGGTTTATTTATTATATGCTAAAAGACCTTCTTTGAGGCCACATTAATATGCAGAGATGACTATAAATAGTCTACCGTAGGCAGATTCAAATGAAATCTGGTACATTCAAAACATGGCTTTGCTCTATTTGACAGCAAAACAGGCTCGACCAATGATGTGAGCTTGGGGGTGGAGCTACCTGTTTGTCTGGCCAATGGCAAATTGGCGAAGGGTTTGGAAGACCAGTATTGTTGTTTGACATTGGCTCAGCCCGTATCGGCTCAAAAAACCCTTTCAGTTCAGTACAGGTGATGAATTTTTTTTCTATGATAAAATTACTTCTCTTTTGTGACATTGATATGCAGAAAAGTGTTATGGACTGATTCACCTGAAATGTGTGGAAACTGGTGCTTTCAATACATTTCTTTGTAAAACTGGCTGAACTAATCACATGAGTCTGGAGTCTGTTTTGGCTGTCTGTTTGTTTGACCAATGGCAAATGTGGGGAGTGATTTGACACATGTCAGAAAAACTGATATGCTAAAGTACCTTCTTTGATTCCACATTAATATGCAGAGATCTGTAAGCCGATTCACCTGAAATGTGTGAAATCCGGTGCTTTGAAAACAATGTTTTGCTCTGTTTGACAGCAAAACTTGAGCTTGGGGGCGGGACTAGTTCAAAACTTGCTTGACTAATGGCGTGAGCTCGGGGGCGGGACTATCTGTATCTCTTACCAAATCAAATGGGTGGAGAGTTCAGGGGATTTTGTCATTTTGAAGCAAGTGTCACAGTAATTACACACTTCAACTTCACAGTCAATTCAAATTCATCTCTCCAACTATTTAAAAAATATGTTAAACAGTATTGAAATAATCGATAGGATTAACAAAACATGCTATGTTGCAGAAGATTCACCAAAGACAAAAAAGACATGCAATCCTTTTGAGATGCATGACAAGTTTCATATATATTTCATAAACACTCTACATCTCCCCTTTGGCCTTTTTCCTATCCATGAACACTATCTGGATCTTTAATATATGTCCCGTGAGTAACTGCTCTTCAAACACAATAGAACAAACGTTAAACCTTGTTAGGCTTGTCTGAATGTTTAGTCATGAATGCTAGTCGTCTTAGGACAGCTGAAGAGGCTGTGGTTTAGGGTGTTGTCTAGCAGAAACCATCAGACATGTTTCCGAGTGTTCAGACAGAACGAACACACGGGTCTTGAGAGATGCAATTATAAATTAAACTATATTTGACATTTTTATGACGTGCCTTCTTTAAAATGCAACAATTAGCCCTAGATTAAAGTAAGAACTGAAATATGAAGAAATCTTGTAATTGAAAAAAGCTTCTTTCATGATGTTTTTGTGGATAAAAAAAAAGAAGAATAAATAAATAAATAAATACATACATACATATAATAAAATAAAAATCACATTAGAAACATTCATTTCCATTTTGAAAATTTATATAAAATTATATTTAGGCAATAATATTTTTTATAAAAAAATAAAGCATAACATGCCAAAAAGATGCATCTTTAAACTCATCCTCGTTAAAGTTCCACTTCTAAAAAACATCAAAGCTAAAAGTCAGGTATAAGTGAACATGATTTTAAAAGAGAAAATCAAAGAGCAAACTACCTTTTAACTAGCTGACCTCACTAATCATCTTCACCCATCTGAGTCTAAACCCAGTTTTTAACTAACCCTGTAATGAAGAAGAAATGTTTGTGATGAGCTCCGGCCCTCCAGAGACTGTGAGCAGCGCCTGGACAAATTATACCATGCATCAGTGAGGATGAAGACTTTGGATGCATCACTGGAAGGGACCTGTAAGGTGACCTGAAGGTGGATCAGCCTCACTCTCACTCCAGACCACCATCATTTGTCTCTCTCATTGACAGAGAACGCGTCAAAAACTGTGACACACACACACACACACACACACACACACACACACACACACACACACACACACACCCTAAATTACAGCCCCAAAACTCAATATTCCCATCAGCTGCTGCACAGCACAAACTAGGGCACATCTAATCTGTTGAAAAGATGGTAGA